>NW_028127313.1:0-21710 GCF_965231255.1 Vanellus vanellus
CAGCAAAGGTGCCAGCGGGGAAAAAGTGATGCTGGTTCTCACTGCCTCCTGGAACCCCTTCAAATGCACCAGACAATTTGGCCTCTCTGCTTTCCTGAGGACTCTATCCTCAAAAGCACCTTTTTTCACTTTCGGCGCTCTCTGGA
The DNA here is from genome assembly GCF_965231255.1 of Vanellus vanellus. Taxonomy (NCBI): domain Eukaryota; kingdom Metazoa; phylum Chordata; class Aves; order Charadriiformes; family Charadriidae; genus Vanellus; species Vanellus vanellus. The sequence continues at coordinate 147 of NW_028127313.1, forward strand.
GCAAAAAAGACAAACGTCCAGCTTTTGCTGCCACAGCAAAGGTGCCAGCGGGGAAAAGTGATGCTGGTTCTCACTGCCTCCTGGAACCCCTTCAAATGCCCCAGACAATTTGGCCCTCTCTGCTTTCCTGAGGACTCTATCCTCAAAAGCACCTTTCTTCACTTACGGCGCTGTCTGGAGCAAAAAAGACAAACGTCCAGCTTTTGCTGCCACAGCAAAGGTGCCACCGGGGAAAAGTGATGCTGGTCCTCACTGCCTCCTGGAACCCCTTCAAATGCCCCAGACAATTTGGCCCTCTCTGCTTTCCTGAGGACTCTATCCGCAAAAGCACCTTTTTTCACTTTCGGCGCTCTCTGGAGCAAAAAAGACAAACGTCCAGCTTTTGCTGCCACAGCAAAGGTGCCAGCGGGGAAAAGTGATGCTGGTTCTCACTGCCTCCTGGAACCCCTTCAAATGCACCAGACAATTTGGCCCTCTCTGCTTTCCTGAGGACTCTATCGTCAAAAGCACCTTTTTTCACTTTCGGCGCTGTCTGGAGCAAAAAAGACAAAACGTCCAGCTTTTGCTGCCACAGCAAAGGTGCCAGCGGGGAAAAGTGATGCTGGTCCTCACTGCCTCCTGGAACCCCTTCAAATGCACCAGACAATTTGGCCCTCTCTGCTTTCCTGAGGAGTCTATCCTCAAAAGCACCTTTTTTCACTTTCGGCGCTCTCTGGAGCAAAAAAGACAAACGTCCAGCTTTTGCTGCCACAGCAAAGGTGCCAGCGGGGAAAAGTGATGCTGGTTCTCACTGCCTCCTGGAACCCCTTCAAATGCCCCAGACAATTTGGCCCTCTCTGCTTTCCTGAGGACTCTATCCTCAAAAGCACCTTTTTTCACTTTCGGCGCTGTCTGGAGCAAAAAAGACAAACGTCCAGCTTTTGCTGCCACAGCAAAGGTGCCAGCGGGGAAAAGTGATGCTGGTTCTCACTGCCTCCTGGAACCCCTTCAAATGCCCCAGACAATTTGGCCCTCTCTGCTTTCCTGAGGACTCTATCCTCAAATGCACCTTTTTTCACTTTCGGCGCTGTCTGGAGCAAAAAAGACAAACGTCCAGCTTTTGCTGCCACAGCAAAGGTGCCAGCGGGGAAAAGTGATGCTGGTCCTCACTGCCTCCTGGAACCCCTTCAAATGCACCAGACAATTTTGGCCCTCTCTGCTTTCCTGAGGACTCTATCCTCAAAAGCACCTTTCTTCACTTTCGGCGCTGTCTGGAGCAAAAAAGACAAACGTCCAGCTTTTGCTGCCACAGCAAAGGTGCCAGCGGGGAAAAGTGATGCTGGTCCTCACTGCCTCCTGGAACCCCTTCAAATGCCCCAGACAATTTGGCCCTCTCTGCTTTCCTGAGGAGTCTATCCTCAAAAGCACCTTTTTTTCACTTTCGGCGCTCTCTGGAGCAAAAAAGACAAACGTCCAGCTTTTGCTGCCACAGCAAAGGTGCCAGCGGGGAAAAGTGATGCTGGTTCTCACTGCCTCCTGGAACCCCTTCAAATGCACCAGACAATTTGGCCCTCTCTGCTTTCCTGAGGACTCTATCCTCAAAAGCACCTTTTTTCACTTTGGGCGCTCTCTGGAGCAAAAAAAGACAAACGTCCAGCTTTTGCTGCCACAGCAAAGGTGCCAGCGGGGAAAAGTGATGCTGGTTCTCACTGCCTCCTGGAACCCCTTCAAATGCAACAGACAATTTGGCCCTCTCTGCTTTCCTGAGGACTCTATCCTCAAAAGCACCTTTCTTCACTTACGGCGCTGTCTGGAGCAAAAAAGACAAACGTCCAGCTTTTGCTGCCACAGCAAAGGTGCCAGCGGGGAAAAGTGATGCTGGTCCTCACTGCCTCCTGGAACCCCTTCAAATGCACCAGACAATTTGGCCCTCTCTGCTTTCCTGAGGACTCTATCCGCAAAAGCACCTTTTTTCACTTTCGGCGCTGTCTGGAGCAAAAAAGACAAACGTCCAGCTTTTGCTGCCACAGCAAAGGTGCCAGCGGGGAAAAGTGATGCTGGTTCTCACTGCCTCCTGGAACCCCTTCAAATGCACCAGACAATTTGGCCCTCTCTGCTTTCCTGAGGACTCTATCGTCAAAAGCACCTTTTTTCACTTTCGGCGCTGTCTGGAGCAAAAAAGACAAACGTCCAGCTTTTGCTGCCACAGCAAAGGTGCCAGCGGGGAAAAGTGATGCTGGTCCTCACTGCCTCCTGGAACCCCTTCAAATGCCCCAGACAATTTGGCCCTCTCTGCTTTCCTGAGGAGTCTATCCTCAAAAGCACCTTTTTTCACTTTCGGCGCTGTCTGGAGCAAAAAAGACAAACGTCCAGCTTTTGCTGCCACAGCAAAGGTGCCAGCGGGGAAAAGTGATGCTGGTTCTCACTGCCTCCTGGAACCCCTTCAAATGCACCAGACAATTTGGCCCTCTCTGCTTTCCTGAGGACTCTATCCTCAAAAGCACCTTTTTTCACTTTCGGCGCTGTCTGGAGCAAAAAAGACAAACGTCCAGCTTTTGCTGCCACAGCAAAGGTGCCAGCGGGGAAAAGTGATGCTGGTCCTCACTGCCTCCTGGAACCCCTTCAAATGCCCCAGACAATTTGGCCCTCTCTGCTTTCCTGAGGACTCTATCCTCAAATGCACCTTTTTTCACTTTCGGCGCTCTCTGGAGCAAAAAAGACAAACGTCCAGCTTTTGCTGCCACAGCAAAGGTGCCAGCGGGGAAAAGTGATGCTGGTTCTCACTGCCTCCTGGAACCCCTTCAAATGCCCCAGACAATTTGGCCCTCTCTGCTTTCCTGAGGACTCTATCCGCAAAAGCACCTTTTTTCACTTTCGGCGCTCTCTGGAGCAAAAAAGACAAACGTCCAGCTTTTGCTGCCACAGCAAAGGTGCCAGCGGGGAAAAGTGATGCTGGTCCTCACTGCCTCCTGGAACCCCTTCAAATGCCCCAGACAATTTGGCCCTCTCTGCTTTCCTGAGGAGTCTATCCTCAAAAGCACCTTTTTTCACTTTCGGCGCTCTCTGGAGCAAAAAAGACAAACGTCCAGCTTTTGCTGCCACAGCAAAGGTGCCAGCGGGGAAAAGTGATGCTGGTTCTCACTGCCTCCTGGAACCCCTTCAAATGCACCAGACAATTTGGCCCTCTCTGCTTTCCTGAGGACTCTATCCTCAAATGTACCTTTTTTCACTTTCGGCGCTGTCTGGAGCAAAAAAGACAAACGTCCAGCTTTTGCTGCCACAGCAAAGGTGCCAGCGGGGAAAAGTGATGCTGGTTCTCACTGCCTCCTGGAACCCCTTCAAATGCCCCAGACAATTTGGCCCTCTCTGCTTTCCTGAGGACTCTATCCTCAAATGCACCTTTCTTCACTTTCGGCGCTGTCTGGAGCAAAAAAGACAAACGTCCAGCTTTTGCTGCCACAGCAAAGGTGCCAGCGGGGAAAAGTGATGCTGGTCCTCACTGCCTCCTGGAACCCCTTCAAATGCACCAGACAATTTGGCCCTCTCTGCTTTCCTGAGGACTCTATCTTCAAATGCACCTTTTTTCACTTTCGGCGCTGTCTGGAGCAAAAAAGACAAACGTCCAGCTTTTGCTGCCAGAGCAAAGGTGCCAGCGGGGAAAAGTGATGCTGGTCCTCACTGCCTCCTGGAACCCCTTCAAATGCACCAGACAATTTGGCCCCTCTCTGCTTTCCTGAGGACTCTATCCTCAAAAGCACCTTTCTTCACTTTCGGCGCTGTCTGGAGCAAAAAAGACAAACGTCCAGCTTTTGCTGCCACAGCAAAGGTGCCAGCGGGGGAAAAGTGATGCTGGTCCTCACTGCCTCCTGGAACCCCTTCAAATGCACCAGACAATTTGGCTCTCTGCTTTCCTGAGGAGTCTATCCTCAAAAGCACCTTTTTTCACTTTCGGCGCTGTCTGGAGCAAAAAAGACAAACGTCCAGCTTTTGCTGCCACAGCAAAGGTGCCAGCGGGGAAAAGTGATGCTGGTCCTCACTGCCTCCTGGAACCCCTTCAAATGCCCCAGACAATTTGGCCCTCTCTGCTTTCCTGAGGAGTCTATCCTCAAAAGCACCTTTTTTCACTTTCGGCGCTGTCTGGAGCAAAAAAGACAAACGTCCAGCTTTTGCTGCCACAGCAAAGGTGCCAGCGGGGAAAAGTGATGCTGGTCCTCACTGCCTCCTGGAACCCCTTCAAATGCCCCAGACAATTTGGCCCTCTCTGCTTTCCTGAGGAGTCTATCCTCAAAAGCACCTTTTTTCACTTTCGGCGCTCTCTGGAGCAAAAAAGACAAACGTCCAGCTTTTGCTGCCACAGCAAAGGTGCCAGCGGGGAAAAGTGATGCTGGTTCTCACTGCCTCCTGGAACCCCTTCAAATGCACCAGACAATTTGGCCCTCTCTGCTTTCCTGAGGACTCTATCCTCAAATGCACCTTTCTTCACTTTCGGCGCTGTCTGGAGCAAAAAAGACAAACGTCCAGCTTTTGCTGCCACAGCAAAGGTGCCAGCGGGGAAAAGTGATGCTGGTCCTCACTGCCTCCTGGAACCCCTTCAAATGCACCAGACAATTTGGCCCTCTCTGCTTTCCTGAGGACTCTATCCTCAAATGCACCTTTTTTCACTTTCGGCGCTGTCTGGAGCAAAAAAGACAAACGTCCAGCTTTTGCTGCCAGAGCAAAGGTGCCAGCGGGGAAAAGTGATGCTGGTCCTCACTGCCTCCTGGAACCCCTTCAAATGCACCAGACAATTTGGCCCTCTCTGCTTTCCTGAGGACTCTATCCTCAAAAGCACCTTTTTTCACTTTCGGCGCTCTCTGGAGCAAAAAAGACAAACGTCCAGCTTTTGCTGCCACAGCAAAGGTGCCAGCGGGGAAAAGTGATGCTGGTTCTCACTGCCTCCTGGAACCCCTTCAAATGCACCAGACAATTTGGCCCTCTCTGCTTTCCTGAGGACTCTATCCTCAAAAGCACCTTTCTTCACTTTCGGCGCTGTCTGGAGCAAAAAAGACAAACGTCCAGCTTTTGCTGCCACAGCAAAGGTGCCAGCGGGGAAAAGTGATGCTGGTCCTCACTGCCTCCTGGAACCCCTTCAAATGCCCCAGACAATTTGGCCCTCTCTGCTTTCCTGAGGACTCTATCCGCAAAAGCACCTTTTTTCACTTTCGGCGCTGTCTGGAGCAAAAAAGACAAACGTCCAGCTTTTGCTGCCACAGCAAAGGTGCCAGCGGGGAAAAGTGATGCTGGTTCTCACTGCCTCCTGGAACCCCTTCAAATGCACCAGACAATTTGGCCCTCTCTGCTTTCCTGAGGACTCTATCGTCAAAAGCACCTTTTTTCACTTTCGGTGCTGTCTGGAGCAAAAAAGACAAACGTCCAGCTTTTGCTGCCACAGCAAAGGTGCCAGCGGGGAAAAGTGATGCTGGTCCTCACTGCCTCCTGGAACCCCTTCAAATGCCCCAGACAATTTGGCCCTCTCTGCTTTCCTGAGGAGTCTATCCTCAAAAGCACCTTTTTTCACTTTCGGCGCTCTCTGGAGCAAAAAAGACAAACGTCCAGCTTTTGCTGCCACAGCAAAGGTGCCAGCGGGGAAAAGTGATGCTGGTTCTCACTGCCTCCTGGAACCCCTTCAAATGCCCCAGACAATTTGGCCCTCTCTGCTTTCCTGAGGACTCTATCCTCAAAAGCACCTTTTTTCACTTTCGGCGCTGTCTGGAGCAAAAAAGACAAACGTCCAGCTTTTGCTGCCACAGCAAAGGTGCCAGCGGGGAAAAGTGATGCTGGTCCTCACTGCCTCCTGGAACCCCTTCAAATGCCCCAGACAATTTGGCCCTCTCTGCTTTCCTGAGGACTCTATCCTCAAATGCACCTTTTTTCACTTTCGGCGCTCTCTGGAGCAAAAAAGACAAACGTCCAGCTTTTGCTGCCACAGCAAAGGTGCCAGCGGGGAAAAGTGATGCTGGTTCTCACTGCCTCCTGGAACCCCTTCAAATGCCCCAGACAATTTGGCCCTCTCTGCTTTCCTGAGGACTCTATCGTCAAAAGCACCTTTTTTCACTTTCGGCGCTGTCTGGAGCAAAAAAGACAAACGTCCAGCTTTTGCTGCCACAGCAAAGGTGCCAGCGGGGAAAAGTGATGCTGGTCCTCACTGCCTCCTGGAACCCCTTCAAATGCCCCAGACAATTTGGCCCTCTCTGCTTTCCTGAGGACTCTATCCTCAAAAGCACCTTTTTTCACTTTCGGCGCTCTCTGGAGCAAAAAAGACAAACGTCCAGCTTTTGCTGCCACAGCAAAGGTGCCAGCGGGGAAAAGTGATGCTGGTTCTCACTACCTCCTGGAACCCCTTCAAATGCCCCAGACAATTTGGCCCTCTCTGCTTTCCTGAGGACTCTATCCTCAAATGTACCTTTTTTCACTTTCGGCGCTGTCTGGAGCAAAAAAGACAAACGTCCAGCTTTTGCTGCCACAGCAAAGGTGCCAGCGGGGAAAAGTGATGCTGGTTCTCACTGCCTCCTGGAACCCCTTCAAATGCCCCAGACAATTTGGCCCTCTCTGCTTTCCTGAGGACTCTATCCTCAAATGCACCTTTCTTCACTTTCGGCGCTGTCTGGAGCAAAAAAGACAAACGTCCAGCTTTTGCTGCCACAGCAAAGGTGCCAGCGGGGAAAAGTGATGCTGGTCCTCACTGCCTCCTGGAACCCCTTCAAATGCACCAGACAATTTGGCCCTCTCTGCTTTCCTGAGGACTCTATCTTCAAATGCACCTTTTTTCACTTTCGGCGCTGTCTGGAGCAAAAAAGACAAACGTCCAGCTTTTGCTGCCAGAGCAAAGGTGCCAGCGGGGAAAAGTGATGCTGGTCCTCACTGCCTCCTGGAACCCCTTCAAATGCACCAGACAATTTGGCCCTCTCTGCTTTCCTGAGGAGTCTATCCTCAAAAGCACCTTTCTTCACTTTCGGCGCTGTCTGGAGCAAAAAAGACAAACGTCCAGCTTTTGCTGCCACAGCAAAGGTGCCAGCGGGGAAAAGTGATGCTGGTCCTCACTGCCTCCTGGAACCCCTTCAAATGCACCAGACAATTTGGCCCTCTCTGCTTTCCTGAGGAGTCTATCCTCAAAAGCACCTTTTTTCACTTTCGGCGCTGTCTGGAGCAAAAAAGACAAACGTCCAGCTTTTGCTGCCACAGCAAAGGTGCCAGCGGGGAAAAGTGATGCTGGTCCTCACTGCCTCCTGGAACCCCTTCAAATGCCCCAGACAATTTGGCCCTCTCTGCTTTCCTGAGGAGTCTATCCTCAAAAGCACCTTTTTTCACTTTCGGCGCTGTCTGGAGCAAAAAAGACAAACGTCCAGCTTTTGCTGCCACAGCAAAGGTGCCAGCGGGGAAAAGTGATGCTGGTCCTCACTGCCTCCTGGAACCCCTTCAAATGCCCCAGACAATTTGGCCCTCTCTGCTTTCCTGAGGACTCTATCCTCAAAAGCACCTTTTTTCACTTTCGGCGCTCTCTGGAGCAAAAAAGACAAACGTCCAGCTTTTGCTGCCACAGCAAAGGTGCCAGCGGGGAAAAGTGATGCTGGTTCTCACTGCCTCCTGGAACCCCTTCAAATGCACCAGACAATTTGGCCCTCTCTGCTTTCCTGAGGACTCTATCCTCAAATGCACCTTTCTTCACTTTCGGCGCTGTCTGGAGCAAAAAAGACAAACGTCCAGCTTTTGCTGCCACAGCAAAGGTGCCAGCGGGGAAAAGTGATGCTGGTCCTCACTGCCTCCTGGAACCCCTTCAAATGCACCAGACAATTTGGCCCTCTCTGCTTTCCTGAGGACTCTATCTTCAAATGCACCTTTTTTCACTTTCGGCGCTGTCTGGAGCAAAAAAGACAAACGTCCAGCTTTTGCTGCCAGAGCAAAGGTGCCAGCGGGGAAAAGTGATGCTGGTCCTCACTGCCTCCTGGAACCCCTTCAAATGCACCAGACAATTTGGCCCTCTCTGCTTTCCTGAGGACTCTATCCTCAAAAGCACCTTTCTTCACTTTCGGCGCTGTCTGGAGCAAAAAAGACAAACGTCCAGCTTTTGCTGCCACAGCAAAGGTGCCAGCGGGGAAAAGTGATGCTGGTCCTCACTGCCTCCTGGAACCCCTTCAAATGCACCAGACAATTTGGCCCTCTCTGCTTTCCTGAGGAGTCTATCCTCAAAAGCACCTTTTTTCACTTTCGGCGCTGTCTGGAGCAAAAAAGACAAACGTCCAGCTTTTGCTGCCACAGCAAAGGTGCCAGCGGGGAAAAGTGATGCTGGTCCTCACTGCCTCCTGGAACCCCTTCAAATGCCCCAGACAATTTGGCCCTCTCTGCTTTCCTGAGGAGTCTATCCTCAAAAGCACCTTTTTTCACTTTCGGCGCTCTCTGGAGCAAAAAAGACAAACGTCCAGCTTTTGCTGCCACAGCAAAGGTGCCAGCGGGGAAAAGTGATGCTGGTTCTCACTGCCTCCTGGAACCCCTTCAAATGCCCCAGACAATTTGGCCCTCTCTGCTTTCCTGAGGAGTCTATCCTCAAAAGCACCTTTTTTCACTTTCGGCGCTCTCTGGAGCAAAAAAGACAAACGTCCAGCTTTTGCTGCCACAGCAAAGGTGCCAGCGGGGAAAAGTGATGCTGGTTCTCACTGCCTCCTGGAACCCCTTCAAATGCCCCAGACAATTTGGCCCTCTCTGCTTTCCTGAGGAGTCTATCCTCAAATGCACCTTTTTTCACTTTCGGCGCTGTCTGGAGCAAAAAAGACAAACGTCCAGCTTTTGCTGCCAGAGCAAAGGTGCCAGCGGGGAAAAGTGATGCTGGTCCTCACTGCCTCCTGGAACCCCTTCAAATGCACCAGACAATTTGGCCCTCTCTGCTTTCCTGAGGACTCTATCCTCAAAAGCACCTTTTTTCACTTTCGGCGCTCTCTGGAGCAAAAAAGACAAACGTCCAGCTTTTGCTGCCACAGCAAAGGTGCCAGCGGGGAAAAGTGATGCTGGTTCTCACTGCCTCCTGGAACCCCTTCAAATGCACCAGACAATTTGGCCCTCTCTGCTTTCCTGAGGACTCTATCCTCAAAAGCACCTTTCTTCACTTTCGGCGCTGTCTGGAGCAAAAAAGACAAACGTCCAGCTTTTGCTGCCACAGCAAAGGTGCCAGCGGGGAAAAGTGATGCTGGTCCTCACTGCCTCCTGGAACCCCTTCAAATGCCCCAGACAATTTGGCCCTCTCTGCTTTCCTGAGGAGTCTATCCTCAAAAGCACCTTTTTTCACTTTCGGCGCTCTCTGGAGCAAAAAAGACAAACGTCCAGCTTTTGCTGCCACAGCAAAGGTGCCAGCGGGGAAAAGTGATGCTGGTCCTCACTGCCTCCTGGAACCCCTTCAAATGCACCAGACAATTTGGCCCTCTCTGCTTTCCTGAGGACTCTATCCTCAAAAGCACCTTTTTTCACTTTCGGCGCTGTCTGGAGCAAAAAAGACAAACGTCCAGCTTTTGCTGCCACAGCAAAGGTGCCAGCGGGGAAAAGTGATGCTGGTCCTCACTTCCTCCTGGAACCCCTTCAAATGCCCCAGACAATTTGGCCCTCTCTGCTTTCCTGAGGACTCTATCCTCAAAAGCACCTTTTTTCACTTTCGGCGCTCTCTGGAGCAAAAAAGACAAACGTCCAGCTTTTGCTGCCACAGCAAAGGTGCCAGCGGGGAAAAGTGATGCTGGTTCTCACTGCCTCCTGGAACCCCTTCAAATGCACCAGACAATTTGGCCCTCTCTGCTTTCCTGAGGACTCTATCCTCAAAAGCACCTTTCTTCACTTTCGGCGCTGTCTGGAGCAAAAAAGACAAACGTCCAGCTTTTGCTGCCACAGCAAAGGTGCCAGCGGGAAAAAGTGATGCTGGTTCTCACTGCCTCCTGGAACCCCTTCAAATGCCCCAGACAATTTGGCCCTCTCTGCTTTCCTGAGGACTCTATCCTCAAAAGCACCTTTTTTCACTTTCGGCGCTGTCTGGAGCAAAAAAGACAAACGTCCAGCTTTTGCTGCCACAGCAAAGGTGCCAGCGGGGAAAAGTGATGCTGGTCCTCACTGCCTCCTGGAACCCCTTCAAATGCACCAGACAATTTGGCCCTCTCTGCTTTCCTGAGGACTCTATCCGCAAAAGCACCTTTTTTCACTTTTGGCGCTCTCTGGAGCAAAAAAGACAAACGTCCAGCTTTTGCTGCCACAGCAAAGGTGCCAGCGGGGAAAAGTGATGCTGGTCCTCACTTCCTCCTGGAACCCCTTCAAATGCCCCAGACAATTTGGCCCTCTCTGCTTTCCTGAGGACTCTATCCTCAAAAGCACCTTTTTTCACTTTCGGCGCTGTCTGGAGCAAAAAAGACAAACGTCCAGCTTTTGCTGCCACAGCAAAGGTGCCAGCGGGGAAAAGTGATGCTGGTCCTCAGTGCCTCCTGGAACCCCTTCAAATGCACCAGACAATTTGGCCCTCTCTGCTTTCCTGAGGACTCTATCCTCAAAAGCACCTTTTTTCACTTTCGGCGCTGTCTGGAGCAAAAAAGACAAACGTCCAGCTTTTGCTGCCACAGCAAAGGTGCCAGCGGGGAAAAGTGATGCTGGTCCTCAGTGCCTCCTGGAACCCCTTCAAATGCACCAGACAATTTGGCCCTCTCTGCTTTCCTGAGGACTCTATCCTCAAAAGCACCTTTCTTCACTTACGGCGCTGTCTGGAGCAAAAAAGACAAACGTCCAGCTTTTGCTGCCACAGCAAAGGTGCCAGCGGGGAAAAGTAATGCTGGTCCTCACTGCCTCCTGGAACCCCTTCAAATGCCCCAGACAATTTGGCCCTCTCTGCTTTCCTGAGGAGTCTATCCTCAAAAGCACCTTTTTTCACTTTCGGCGCTGTCTGGAGCAAAAAAGACAAACGTCCAGCTTTTGCTGCCACAGCAAAGGTGCCAGCGGGGAAAAGTAATGCTGGTCCTCACTGCCTCCTGGAACCCCTTCAAATGCCCCAGACAATTTGGCCCTCTCTGCTTTCCTGAGGAGTCTATCCTCAAAAGCACCTTTTTTCACTTTCGGCGCTGTCTGGAGCAAAAAAGACAAACGTCCAGCTTTTGCTGCCACAGCAAAGGTGCCAGCGGGGAAAAGTGATGCTGGTCCTCACTGCCTCCTGGAACCCCTTCAAATGCCGCAGACAATTTGGCCCTCTCTGCTTTCCTGAGGACTCTATCCTCAAATGCACCTTTTTTCACTTTCGGCGCTGTCTGGAGCAAAAAAGACAAACGTCCAGCTTTTGCTGCCACAGCAAAGGTGCCAGCGGGGAAAAGTGATGCTGGTCCTCTCTGCCTCCTGGAACCCCTTCAAATGCCCCAGACAATTTGGCCCTCTCTGCTTTCCTGAGGACTCTATCCTCAAAAGCACCTTTCTTCACTTTCGGCGCTGTCTGGAGCAAAAAAGACAAACGTCCAGCTTTTGCTGCCACAGCAAAGGTGCCAGCGGGGAAAAGTGATGCTGGTCCTCACTGCCTCCTGGAACCCCTTCAAATGCACCAGACAATTTGGCCCTCTCTGCTTTCCTGAGGACTCTATCCGCAAAAGCACCTTTTTTCACTTTCGGCGCTCTCTGGAGCAAAAAAGACAAACGTCCAGCTTTTGCTGCCACAACAAAGGTGCCAGCGGGGAAAAGTGATGCTGGTCCTCACTGCCTCCTGGAACCCCTTCAAATGCCCCAGACAATTTGGCCCTCTCTGCTTTCCTGAGGAGTCTATCCTCAAAAGCACCTTTTTTCACTTTCGGCGCTGTCTGGAGCAAAAAAGACAAACGTCCAGCTTTTGCTGCCACAACAAAGGTGCCAGCGGGGAAAAGTGATGCTGGTCCTCACTGCCTCCTGGAACCCCTTCAAATGCCCCAGACAATTTGGCCCTCTCTGCTTTCCTGAGGAGTCTATCCTCAAAAGCACCTTTTTTCACTTTCGGCGCTGTCTGGAGCAAAAAAGACAAACGTCCAGCTTTTGCTGCCACAGCAAAGGTGCCAGCGGGGAAAAGTGATGCTGGTTCTCACTGCCTCCTGGAACCCCTTCAAATGCACCAGACAATTTGGCCGTCTCTGCTTTCCTGAGGACTCTATCCTGAAATGCACCTTTTTTCACTTTCGGCGCTCTCTGGAGCAAAAAAGACAAACGTCCAGCTTTTGCTGCCACAGCAAAGGTGCCAGCGGGGAAAAGTGATGCTGGTCCTCACTGCCTCCTGGAACCCCTTCAAATGCCCCAGACAATTTGGCCCTCTCTGCTTTCCTGAGGAGTCTATCCTCAAAAGCACCTTTTTTCACTTTCGGCGCTGTCTGGAGCAAAAAAGACAAACGTCCAGCTTTTGCTGCCACAGCAAAGGTGCCAGCGGGGAAAAGTGATGCTGGTCCTCACTGCCTCCTGGAACCCCTTCAAATGCCCCAGACAATTTGGCCCTCTCTGCTTTCCTGAGGAGTCTATCCTCAAAAGCACCTTTTTTTCACTTTCGGCGCTGTCTGGAGCAAAAAAGACAAACGTCCAGCTTTTGCTGCCACAGCAAAGGTGCCAGCGGGGAAAAGTGATGCTGGTCCTCACTGCCTCCTGGAACCCCTTCAAATGCCCCAGACAATTTGGCCCTCTCTGCTTTCCTGAGGACTCTATCCTCAAATGCACCTTTTTTCACTTTCGGCGCTCTCTGGAGCAAAAAAGACAAACGTCCAGCTTTTGCTGCCACAGCAAAGGTGCCAGCGGGGAAAAGTGATGCTTGTTCTCACTGCCTCCTGGAACCCCTTCAAATGCCCCAGACAATTTGGCCCTCTCTGCTTTCCTTAGGACTCTATCGTCAAAAGCACCTTTTTTCACTTTCGGCGCTGTCTGGAGCAAAAAAGACAAACGTCCAGCTTTTGCTGCCACAGCAAAGGTGCCAGCGGGGAAAAGTGATGCTGGTCCTCACTGCCTCCTGGAACCCCTTCAAATGCCCCAGACAATTTGGCCCTCTCTGCTTTCCTGAGGAGTCTATCCTCAAAAGCACCTTTTTTCACTTTCGGCGCTCTCTGGAGCAAAAAAGACAAACGTCCAGCTTTTGCTGCCACAGCAAAGGTGCCAGCGGGGAAAAGTGATGCTGGTTCTCACTGCCTCCTGGAACCCCTTCAAATGCCCCAGACAATTTGGCCCTCTCTGCTTTCCTGAGGAGTCTATCCTCAAAAGCACCTTTTTTCACCTTCGGCGCTGTCTGGAGCAAAAAAGACAAACGTCCAGCTTTTGCTGCCACAGCAAAGGTGCCAGCGGGGAAAAGTGATGCTGGTTCTCACTGCCTCCTGGAACCCCTTCAAATGCCCCAGACAATTTGGCCCTCTCTGCTTTCCTGAGGACTCTATCCTCAAAAGCACCTTTTTTCACTTTCGGCGCTGTCTGGAGCAAAAAAGACAAACGTCCAGCTTTTGCTGCCACAGCAAAGGTGCCAGCGGGGAAAAGTGATGCTGGTCCTCACTGCCTCCTGGAACCCCTTCAAATGCACCAGACAATTTGGCCCTCTCTGCTTTCCTGAGGACTCTATCCTCAAAAGCACCTTTCTTCACTTTCGGCGCTGTCTGGAGCAAAAAAGACAAACGTCCAGCTTTTGCTGCCACAGCAAAGGTGCCAGCGGGGAAAAGTGATGCTGGTCCTCACTTCCTCCTGGAACCCCTTCAAATGCCCCAGACAATTTGGCCCTCTCTGCTTTCCTGAGGACTCTATCCTCAAAAGCACCTTTTTTCACTTTCGGCGCTCTCTGGAGCAAAAAAGACAAACGTCCAGCTTTTGCTGCCACAGCAAAAGTGCCAGCGGGGAAAAGTGATGCTGGTTCTCACTGCCTCCTGGAACCCCTTCAAATGCACCAGACAATTTGGCCCTCTCTGCTTTCCTGAGGACTCTATCTTCAAATGCACCTTTTTTCACTTTCGGCGCTCTCTGGAGCAAAAAAGACAAACGTCCAGCTTTTGCTGCCAGAGCAAAGGTGCCAGCGGGGAAAAGTGATGCTGGTCCTCACTGCCTCCTGGAACCCCTTCAAATGCACCAGACAATTTGGCCCTCTCTGCTTTCCTGAGGACTCTATCCTCAAAAGCACCTTTCTTCACTTTCGGCGCTGTCTGGAGCAAAAAAGACAAACGTCCAGCTTTTGCTGCCACAGCAAAGGTGCCAGCGGGGAAAAGTGATGCTGGTCCTCACTGCCTCCTGGAACCCCTTCAAATGCACCAGACAATTTGGCCCTCTCTGCTTTCCTGAGGACTCTATCCTCAAAAGCACCTTTTTTCACTTTCGGCGCTGTCTGGAGCAAAAAAGACAAACGTCCAGCTTTTGCTGCCACAGCAAAGGTGCCAGCGGGGAAAAGTGATGCTGGTCCTCACTGCCTCCTGGAACCCCTTCAAATGCCCCAGACAATTTGGCCCTCTCTGCTTTCCTGAGGACTCTATCCTCAAATGCACCTTTTTTCACTTTCGGCGCTCTCTGGAGCAAAAAAGACAAACGTCCAGCTTTTGCTGCCACAGCAAAGGTGCCAGCGGGGAAAAGTGATGCTGGTTCTCACTGCCTCCTGGAACCCCTTCAAATGCCCCAGACAATTTGGCCCTCTCTGCTTTCCTGAGGACTCTATCGTCAAAAGCACCTTTTTTCACTTTCGGCGCTGTCTGGAGCAAAAAAGACAAACGTCCAGCTTTTGCTGCCACAGCAAAGGTGCCAGCGGGGAAAAGTGATGCTGGTTCTCACTGCCTCCTGGAACCCCTTCAAATGCCCCAGACAATTTGGCCCTCTCTGCTTTCCTGAGGACTCTATCCTCAAATCCACCTTTCTTCACTTTCGGCGCTGTCTGGAGCAAAAAAGACAAACGTCCAGCTTTTGCTGCCACAGCAAAGGTGCCAGCGGGGAAAAGTGATGCTGGTCCTCACTGCCTCCTGGAACCCCTTCAAATGCACCAGACAATTTGGCCCTCTCTGCTTTCCTGAGGACTCTATCCTCAAAAGCACCTTTCTTCACTTTCGGCGCTGTCTGGAGCAAAAAAGACAAACGTCCAGCTTTTGCTGCCACAGCAAAGGTGCCAGCGGGGAAAAGTGATGCTGGTTCTCACTGCCTCCTGGAACCCCTTCAAATGCCCCAGACAATTTGGCCCTCTCTGCTTTCCTGAGGAGTCTATCCTCAAAAGCACCTTTTTTCACTTTCGGCGCTCTCTGGAGCAAAAAAGACAAACGTCCAGCTTTTGCTGCCACAGCAAAGGTGCCAGCGGGGAAAAGTGATGCTGGTCCTCACTGCCTCCTGGAACCCCTTCAAATGCACCAGACAATTTGGCCCTCTCTGCTTTCCTGAGGACTCTATCCTCAAATGCACCTTTTTTCACTTTCGGCGCTCTCTGGAGCAAAAAAGACAAACGTCCAGCTTTTGCTGCCACAGCAAAGGTGCCAGCAGGGAAAAGTGATGCTGGTTCTCACTGCCTCCTGGAACCCCTTCAAATGCCCCAGACAATTTGGCCCTCTCTGCTTTCCTGAGGAGTCTATCCTCAAAAGCACCTTTTTTCACTTTCGGCGCTGTCTGGAGCAAAAAAGACAAACGTCCAGCTTTTGCTGCCACAGCAAAGGTGCCAGCGGGGAAAAGTGATGCTGGTCCTCACTGCCTCCTGGAACCCCTTCAAATGCCCCAGACAATTTGGCCCTCTCTGCTTTCCTGAGGAGTCTATCCTCAAAAGCACCTTTTTTCACTTTCGGCGCTCTCTGGAGCAAAAAAGACAAACGTCCAGCTTTTGCTGCCACAGCAAAGGTGCCAGCGGGGAAAAGTGATGCTGGTTCTCACTGCCTCCTGGAACCCCTTCAAATGCACCAGACAATTTGGCCCTCTCTGCTTTCCTGAGGAGTCTATCCTCAAAAGCACCTTTTTTCACTTTCGGCGCTCTCTGGAGCAAAAAAGACAAACGTCCAGCTTTTGCTGCCACAGCAAAGGTGCCAGCGGGGAAAAGTGATGCTGGTTCTCACTGCCTCCTGGAACCCCTTCAAATGCACCAGACAATTTGGCCCTCTCTGCTTTCCTGAGGACTCTATCCTCAAATGCACCTTTTTTCACTTTCGGCGCTGTCTGGAGCAAAAAAGACAAACGTCCAGCTTTTGCTGCCAGAGCAAAGGTGCCAGCGGGGAAAAGTGATGCTGGTCCTCACTGCCTCCTGGAACCCCTTCAAATGCACCAGACAATTTGGCCCTCTCTGCTTTCCTGAGGACTCTATCCTCAAAAGCACCTTTTTTCACTTTCGGCGCTGTCTGGAGCAAAAAAGACAAACGTCCAGCTTTTGCTGCCACAGCAAAGGTGCCAGCGGGGAAAAGTGATGCTGGTTCTCACTGCCTCCTGGAACCCCTTCAAATGCACCAGACAATTTGGCCCTCTCTGCTTTCCTGAGGACTATATCCTCAAAAGCACCTTTTTTCACTTTCGGCGCTGTCTGGAGCAAAAAAGACAAACGTCCAGCTTTTGCTGCCACAGCAAAGGTGCCAGCGGGGAAAAGTGATGCTGGTCCTCACTTCCTCCTGGAACCCCTTCAAATGCCCCAGACAATTTGGCCCTCTCTGCTTTCCTGAGGACTCTATCCTCAAAAGCACCTTTTTTCACTTTCGGCGCTGTCTGGAGCAAAAAAGACAAACGTCCAGCTTTTGCTGCCACAGCAAATGTGCCAGCGGGGAAAAGTGATGCTGGTTCTCACTGCCTCCTGGAACCCCTTCAAATGCCCCAGACAATTTGGCCCTCTCTGCTTTCCTGACGACTCTATCCTCAAAAGCACCTTTCTTCACTTTCGGCGCTGTCTGGAGCAAAAAAGACAAACGTCCAGCTTTTGCTGCCACAGCAAAGGTGCCAGCGGGGAAAAGTGATGCTGGTTCTCACTGCCTCCTGGAACCCCTTCAAATGCCCCAGACAATTTGGCCCTCTCTGCTTTCCTGAGGACTCTATCCTCAAAAGCACCTTTTTTCACTTTCGGCGCTGTCTGGAGCAAAAAAGACAAACGTCCAGCTTTTGCTGCCACAGCAAAGGTGCCAGCGGGGAAAAGTGATGCTGGTCCTCAGTGCCTCCTGGAACCCCTTCAAATGCACCAGACAATTTGGCCCTCTCTGCTTTCCTGAGGACTCTATCCTCAAAAGCACCTTTTTTCACTTTCGGCGCTGTCTGGAGCAAAAAAGACAAACGTCCAGCTTTTGCTGCCACAGCAAAGGTGCCAGCGGGGAAAAGTGATGCTGGTCCTCACTGCCTCCTGGAACCCCTTCAAATGCACCAGACAATTTGGCCCTCTCTGCTTTCCTGAGGACTCTATCCTCAAAAGCACCTTTCTTCACTTACGGCGCTGTCTGGAGCAAAAAAGACAAACGTCCAGCTTTTGCTGCCAGAGCAAAGGTGCCAGCGGGGAAAAGTGATGCTGGTCCTCACTACCTCCTGGAACCCCTTCAAATGCACCAGACAATTTGGCCCTCTCTGCTTTCCTGAGGACTCTATCCTCAAAAGCACCTTTTTTCACTTTCGGCGCTCTCTGGAGCAAAAAAGACAAACGTCCAGCTTTTGCTGCCACAGCAAAGGTGCCAGCGGGGAAAAGTGATGCTGGTTCTCACTGCCTCCTGGAACCCCTTCAAATGCCCCAGACAATTTGGCCCTCTCTGCTTTCCTGAGGAGTCTATCCTCAAAAGCACCTTTTTTCACTTTCGGCGCTGTCTGGAGCAAAAAAGACAAACGTCCAGCTTTTGCTGCCACAGCAAAGGTGCCAGCGGGGAAAAGTGATGCTGGTCCTCACTGCCTCCTGGAACCCCTTCAAATGCCGCAGACAATTTGGCCCTCTCTGCTTTCCTGAGGACTCTATCCTCAAATGCACCTTTTTTCACTTTCGGCGCTGTCTGGAGCAAAAAAGACAAACGTCTAGCTTTTGCTGCCACAGCAAAGGTGCCAGCGGGGAAAAGTGATGCTGGTCCTCTCTGCCTCCTGGAACCCCTTCAAATGCACCAGACAATTTGGCCCTCTCTGCTTTCCTGAGGACTCTATCCTCAAAAGCACCTTTCTTCACTTTCGGCGCTGTCTGGAGCAAAAAAGACAAACGTCCAGCTTTTGCTGCCACAGCAAAGGTGCCAGCGGGGAAAAGTGATGCTGGTCCTCACTGCCTCCTGGAACCCCTTCAAATGCACCAGACAATTTGGCCCTCTCTGCTTTCCTGAGGACTCTATCCGCAAAAGCACCTTTTTTCACTTTCGGCGCTCTCTGGAGCAAAAAAGACAAACGTCCAGCTTTTGCTGCCACAACAAAGGTGCCAGCGGGGAAAAGTGATGCTGGTCCTCACTGCCTCCTGGAACCCCTTCAAATGCCCCAGACAATTTGGCCCTCTCTGCTTTCCTGAGGAGTCTATCCTCAAAAGCACCTTTTTTCACTTTCGGCGCTGTCTGGAGCAAAAAAGACAAACGTCCAGCTTTTGCTGCCACAGCAAAGGTGCCAGCGGGGAAAAGTGATGCTGGTTCTCACTGCCTCCTGGAACCCCTTCAAATGCACCAGACAATTTGGCCGTCTCTGCTTTCCTGAGGACTCTATCCTGAAATGCACCTTTTTTCACTTTCGGCGCTCTCTGGAGCAAAAAAGACAAACGTCCAGCTTTTGCTGCCACAGCAAAGGTGCCAGCGGGGAAAAGTGATGCTGGTCCTCACTGCCTCCTGGAACCCCTTCAAATGCCCCAGACAATTTGGCCCTCTCTGCTTTCCTGAGGACTCTATCCTCAAAAGCACCTTTCTTCACTTTCGGCGCTGTCTGGAGCAAAAAAAGACAAACGTCCAGCTTTTGCTGCCACAGCAAAGGTGCCAGCGGGGAAAAGTGATGCTGGTCCTCACTGCCTCCTGGAACCCCTTCAAATGCACCAGACAATTTGGCCCTCTCTGCTTTCCTGAGGACTCTATCCGCAAAAGCACCTTTTTTCACTTTCGGCGCTCTCTGGAGCAAAAAAGACAAACGTCCAGCTTTTGCTGCCACAGCAAAGGTGCCAGCGGGGAAAAGTGATGCTGGTCCTCACTGCCTCCTGGAACCCCTTCAAATGCCCCAGACAATTTGGCCCTCTCTGCTTTCCTGAGGAGTCTATCCTCAAAAGCACCTTTTTTCACTTTCGGCGCTGTCTGGAGCAAAAAAGACAAACGTCCAGCTTTTGCTGCCACAGCAAAGGTGCCAGCGGGGAAAAGTGATGCTGGTTCTCACTGCCTCCTGGAACCCCTTCAAATGCACCAGACAATTTGGCCGTCTCTGCTTTCCTGAGGACTCTATCCTGAAATGCACCTTTTTTCACTTTCGGCGCTCTCTGGAGCAAAAAAGACAAACGTCCAGCTTTTGCTGCCACAGCAAAGGTGCCAGCGGGGAAAAGTGATGCTGGTCCTCACTGCCTCCTGGAACCCCTTCAAATGCCCCAGACAATTTGGCCCTCTCTGCTTTCCTGAGGACTCTATCCTCAAAAGCACCTTTCTTCACTTTCGGCGCTGTCTGGAGCAAAAAAAGACAAACGTCCAGCTTTTGCTGCCACAGCAAAGGTGCCAGCGGGGAAAAGTGATGCTGGTCCTCACTGCCTCCTGGAACCCCTTCAAATGCACCAGACAATTTGGCCCTCTCTGCTTTCCTGAGGACTCTATCCGCAAAAGCACCTTTTTTCACTTTCGGCGCTGTCTGGAGCAAAAAAGACAAACGTCCAGCTTTTGCTGCCACAGCAAAGGTGCCAGCGGGGGAAAAGTGATGCTGGTTCTCACTGCCTCCTGGAACCCCTTCAAATGCACCAGACAATTTGGCCGTCTCTGCTTTCCTGAGGACTCTATCCTGAAATGCACCTTTTTTCACTTTCGGCGCTGTCTGGAGCAAAAAAGACAAACGTCCAGCTTTTGCTGCCACAGCAAAGGTGCCAGCGGGGAAAGTGATGCTGGTCCTCACTGCCTCCTGGAACCCCTTCAAATGCCCCAGACAATTTGGCCCTCTCTGCTTTCCTGAGGAGTCTATCCTCAAAAGCACCTTTTTTCACTTTCGGCGCTGTCTGGAGCAAAAAAGACAAACGTCCAGCTTTTGCTGCCACAGCAAAGGTGCCAGCGGGGAAAAGTGATGCTGGTCCTCACTGCCTCCTGGAACCCCTTCAAATGCCCCAGACAATTTGGCCCTCTCTGCTTTCCTGAGGAGTCTATCCTCAAAAGCACCTTTTTTCACTTTCGGCGCTGTCTGGAGCAAAAAAGACAAACGTCCAGCTTTTGCTGCCACAGCAAAGGTGCCAGCGGGGAAAAGTGATGCTGGTCCTCACTGCCTCCTGGAACCCCTTCAAATGCCCCAGACAATTTGGCCCTCTCTGCTTTCCTGAGGAGTCTATCCTCAAAAGCACCTTTTTTCACTTTCGGCGCTCTCTGGAGCAAAAAAGACAAACGTCCAGCTTTTGCTGCCACAGCAAAGGTGCCAGCGGGGAAAAGTGATGCTGGTTCTCACTGCCTCCTGGAACCCCTTCAAATGCCCCAGACAATTTGGCCCTCTCTGCTTTCCTGAGGAGTCTATCCTCAAAAGCACCTTTTTTTCACTTTCGGCGCTGTCTGGAGCAAAAAAGACAAACGTCCAGCTTTTGCTGCCACAGCAAAGGTGCCAGCGGGGAAAAGTGATGCTGGTTCTCACTGCCTCCTGGAACCCCTTCAAATGCCCCAGACAATTTGGCCCTCTCTGCTTTCCTGAGGACTCTATCCTCAAATCCACCTTTCTTCACTTTCGGCGCTGTCTGGAGCAAAAAAGACAAACGTCCAGCTTTTGCTGCCACAGCAAAGGTGCCAGCGGGGAAAAGTGATGCTGGTCCTCACTGCCTCCTGGAACCCCTTCAAATGCACCAGACAATTTGGCCCTCTCTGCTTTCCTGAGGACTCTATCCTCAAAAGCACCTTTCTTCACTTTCGGCGCTGTCTGGAGCAAAAAAGACAAACGTCCAGCTTTTGCTGCCACAGCAAAGGTGCCAGCGGGGAAAAGTGATGCTGGTCCTCACTTCCTCCTGGAACCCCTTCAAATGCCCCAGACAATTTGGCCCTCTCTGCTTTCCTGAGGACTCTATCCTCAAAAGCACCTTTTTTCACTTTCGGCGCTCTCTGGAGCAAAAAAGACAAACGTCCAGCTTTTGCTGCCACAGCAAAAGTGCCAGCGGGGAAAAGTGATGCTGGTTCTCACTGCCTCCTGGAACCCCTTCAAATGCACCAGACAATTTTGGCCCTCTCTGCTTTCCTGAGGACTCTATCTTCAAATGCACCTTTTTTCACTTTCGGCGCTCTCTGGAGCAAAAAAGACAAACGTCCAGCTTTTGCTGCCAGAGCAAAGGTGCCAGCGGGGAAAAGTGATGCTGGTCCTCACTGCCTCCTGGAACCCCTTCAAATGCACCAGACAATTTGGCCCTCTCTGCTTTCCTGAGGACTCTATCCTCAAAAGCACCTTTCTTCACTTTCGGCGCTGTCTGGAGCAAAAAAGACAAACGTCCAGCTTTTGCTGCCACAGCAAAGGTGCCAGCGGGGAAAAGTGATGCTGGTCCTCACT
>NW_028127312.1:0-59000 GCF_965231255.1 Vanellus vanellus
CGAAGACGTTTTGCAGCAAAGATTCTAAAGAGAAGGATTCCCTTGTCCAACTCCTCTGTTTTAACTGAGGGGTTTTTTTCTGCCTACACGTTGCCTACATGTTGAGCTCTGGTTCTTGAGCTGGGTCTAGCAGAGATCATGCTTTATTTTTCCTGTTGGCTTCTAAGTGGAAAAATCAGTTCTTCAAACTCTATTGACTGTGCTTTGGCTGCAAAATAGCTACACAACGGCCAGAGACTGCCATAGAACCACGGAATCATTTAGGTTGGAAAAGACCTTGAAGATCATTGAGTCCAACCGCAAACCTAACACTGTCAAGTCCACCACTGGACCATGTCCTTAAGCGCCACACCTACACGTCTTCTAAATATCCTCAGGGCCTTTTTCCACCAGGCACCTTTCCAGCCACGCTTCCCCAAGCCTGTAGCGCTGCATGGGGTCGCTGTGACCCAAGTGCAGGACCTGGCTGGGCCTTACCACCTGCCTGTCCTCTACGTGCCACGTGATGGCGCTCAAGATGATCGGCTCCACCACAACCGTCCCCAGCACCGAGACCAGACTGACGAGCCTGTATTTCTACACATGTTCTGCAGCAGAAGGATAACATCCAACGTTACACATTACGCCACGCAGATCTGTTAATATTCTGGGTGACCATGTATCCCAAGCTGTAACAATTAAGCTCTAGGCGGCCAGAGGCAACCAAAGAGCAGTCTTAGAGGCGGTTTCTGCTGCGCCCTCTTCCAGGGCACCAGTGTTTGCTCTATACTTCACGTTGTCTTCAACTGCCGCCTCAGTGGAGTCAAGCCAACTCTTTACACATTGTTTTCTATTTTGGAAAAGCTCTTGAAGAAACGATTCCAGGCCTCTGCACAACCTGCAAGTAGGCAGGGAATCTGCAGTGCGTCTGTCAGCCAGCCTTCCTCTCCGTGGGTCAACTTGCGTCATGGTCATCAAGCCCAAGAGAACGTGAATTCTGACCGGAGCTACCTGGATCGGGACGTAAAGGTAAGACCCGAGTGCTGGAGTAGATGGCTGCCTATAGCGGTACATCTTCTTCTTTGTCTTGCGGGTGGTGTGGGGCATTATACGTACTATTTTTTTCCCCAGTGTGGATTCTACTGACTCAAATTTCTCTTTACCATTTACTCCAAGTCGCTTTCACCTAACTGGAAGTTGCTATTCCCCAATTCCTGGGGAAGCAATGCAGCTGGCACAGGGGCTGAGCCCTGTTCTCTGAACAACAGCCCGCAAGTCCTACATGCCACACGCAAGGGGCTTTCCATGGAGTAAACACCCCTTACGGATTCCTCCCTGTGCCTCTGAAGCGCCGTGTACACGGCACTCTCTCAGCATGGCCTCTGGCACTCGGGTGTCCTTCGCTCACACTGCGGCCAAACCGATGGCACATCTGAGGCTGGGCAATTGGCGCAGCTGTAAACCTGGGTGCTCACAGAGCCAGAGCTAAACGAAAACACACCCAAAACCCCTGTGGCCAAGCAGCTTCTCTTCTCTCATGGTAACTATCCTGTACATCTTCCAGGTGCTGGGAAGACTCGGCCGAGCCTTACAGACAGATTCACTGAGAGAAATCCAAGAGTGGATCGCAAGTGCAAGTAAAGAAGGTAAGAAACGAAGGCACCTGCATTCCTTTCTGAAAAGCAGGTGCTGCTGCCTATCCACCTTAACCCCTGCAATTCTCATAGACCTGCCCTGAGTGGGGTTGCTGGGGTGGAAGGAATAGGGGCCAGTGAAGTGTGCTTGGCCAGCGGTGGCTGCGCTGAGCAGTCAGGTGACAGGACAGGCAAACCAGTCCCTCAGACCTCAGCGCACCCCGTTTGGTGCAGGGGGGAAAAACGTGCTCTCCCAGTGGAGCTCTGGGCTGCTGTGGGCTGGGGAAGGGCAGAAAGCAAAGGAAATGGGTCTCTCCTACGTCCTTAAGGCCTTGGAAAATGCATCAGGGAACCTTTGAATTCACCCCTGAACATCCAGATCAACAAGTGGGAAATTGAACAAAATTTTGGCTACCTTCCGTTTCAGAGAAAGACTTCTTGTACAGCCAGATCTCCTCAGACCTGACTGACAAAGGCGTGCTGAAGTCGAAGGAAGGTTCAGCAGAGAACACAAAGACCCAGACTCTGCTAAAGCCTCAGCCCCCTCCTCGCAGAAGTCCAGCAGAGCAGACGAAGACCCAGGCTCTCCTAAAGCCTCACCCTCCTCCTCCGAGAGGTCCAGAAGGGGAACAGAAGCAGTCCAGGTAAAACCTGCAGGGAGGCGGCGACAATTAGGGATAAGCTCAACCTCATCGCCACAAATCCTCCTTTGTCCTCCTGGCAGAAACACAACTTTGCCATTGAACTTCCTCAGGCACAGCCTCAACCAAAAACGCTCCTCACTACAAACAACCCCACGCTCTTGGCTACAAATTTTGTTACTACAGGAACGGCACCGAGTTTCAGGGGCACTCAAAACCCCTTTGGAAACAAACACCTGTATACTGCAGCGCAGAGTTTTTCCTAGTTACCAAGTTAGACGTTCCTTCTTTTCCATTCAAGCCTTCAACTAAAGAATCGCAAGCAAGACAAAACACGAAGCAGTCATGGCAATGAGAGGTGTTTAGACACCCTGTGTCTGGGATGCTCCTCACCAAACAGCACAGGGAGCATGAATGTTCAGAAGCTCTAGCTTTTGGTTTTGCAGCAGGACACAACTTCAGCGACAGTAGGAGAAACGACATTTCAAACCGGAATGTCGGTTCTCTAAGAGCTACATACCCAAGACCCTCTCGTGTTGCAGCCGTTCAAGGGGTTTCTCTTGATACGATATTCCTGTAAATCTTCTCCTACCTGGTGCCACTCAGAAATACAGCCAGGGGAGGGACACGTGGACACCAACATCTCCTCCTCTGCATTACACACAAGCTGAAACTCCTTCTGCCAAGGAACCTTGCGCATGCTCCTGTCCTCACAGTTGCATAGGGAACAAAACCTAACCAGTCTACCACAATCCTAAGCCTAGCCTGAGACTCTACAGCTTTCTTTTTCACAATCTTTTCCAGAAGGGGAAGGAGAATGTCTTTTGCTCACAAGGCTGAGAAGCAGGGTTCCAGCACAAGCGGACCGGGGAAGAACTGGGGCTGAGACAGCGCTATGGCAACAAGAGGCCGTCCTGCCTTCACACTCCAGCAGAAGTCTCTTCTTCAACAGGCCACCCCCAAACTATAGATACCTCCCTTTCCAGTGCAGAACCCCCTCTTAAGAGCCACCGAAGCGGCTCCCAGTCATCTTCGCATACAGAAGTACGTCATCTCACCGCTGAGATTGTAGAGATAGTTGTTGAGACTCCCTGTTAAAATAAATTTGTGTTTGTTGTATTAAGTCCTCAAGTGATTCAACCACGCCGTGCTGCACGGGTATATGGGAAGTGAGCTACATGAAAAAAAAAAGAAGAGTGAACACGTTTTGGCACCCAGTGCATCTTTTTGCGTCACTCAGCCAGGCCTGCACAAAGAGCTCTTGTGTGCAGACTTGACTCAACAGTCCCAGACCTACTGGGGCAAGAAGAGGGGCACACGCACATCAAGCCCTAGGCCCGGGGGGGGGGGGGGGGGGGGAAGAAAAAGAAAAAAAAAAAAAAAAAGAGCCCGGAGTTTCAAAATCTGGCCAGCGCAGCGACTGCAGATGTGTGCCTCACAGCAAGCTAGAATTTGCTTTTATAGCTCTCGTGAGTAGCAGAGAAGCATCACAAATTGCAGTGTCCAATGCCCCTCTACTCCGCTCTGGTGAGACCCCGCCTGGAGCACTGCGTCCAGCTCTGGGCCTCCCGCCCCAGCCTAAGAAGGTCATGGACCTGTTGGAGCGAGTGCAGAGGAGGGCCACCAGGATGATCAGAGGGCTGGAGCAGCTGTCGCGTGAGGACACGCTGAGAGAGTTGGGGCTGTTCAGCCTGGAGAAGAGAAGGCGCCGGGGAGACCTTATAGCGGCCTACCCGTGCCTAAAAGGGGGCCTACAGGAAAGATCGGGCAGTGTAGTGATAGGATGAAGGGTAATGGTTTTAAACAGGAAGAGGGTAGATTTAAAGTAGCTGTTTGGAAGGAATTCTTTGCTGTGAGGCTGGTGAGACACTGGAACAGGTGGCGCAGGGAAGTTGTGTCTGCCCCATGCCCGGCAGTGTTCAAGGCCAGGTTGCATGGGCCTTTGAGCAACCTGGTCTCGTGGAAGGTGTCCCTGGCCACGCCATTGAAATAGAGGCCCGCAATGAGAGAGGTGCGTCTGGAACTCTTTCAGGCCTTGTGAGTGAACTGTGAAAGCAGAAGAATTGGGGTCCGGCAGTTTTAAACGTACCTTCTCCCAAAAGCAGAGAAAGGTGATAAATGGACCCTACTTCCATTTCTTTTCCAGAGCAAGATTACGCAGGGCGGACAGGCTCGTTGAAAACATTTGGCTGCTTGAGGGGGAAGGAGAGAAATCCTGTTAGCACAGCATTAAGGAAAGAGGAGCTTAGCCCCGAGCAGAGCTCAGGGTACTCTTTCCAAGAGCCCCTGCCTCCACTTCAAACCGCGTCTACTGTAGTGACAAGTACCGCCTTCATTCCCATTTCCCACAGCAGGAGAGGAGCATGGATGAGTAGCAGTCACTCACAGGGACGATGTCCTGCAATAGTTGGGCCCGCAGACCACGAGCTAATGGGCCGCTATGGCCCCCCCGCCCTGCGGTGGGACCAAGAGCACTGATTCTGGTCCACCCTCGCAGGGAGGGAAAAGTCATCTCTGATAGCTGTGCTTTCTGGAATATGAGCAGTGGGCAGGAAGGAAGAGCCTGTGAAACCCAGACGCAGCCAGCAGCCTGTGGCTTAGTGTCTGCATCTACAGAATAACGCTTGTCAACTGGGAGGATTTCGAAGGAGACCTGACAAGTAGACGGGAGCTGCAACCTCAGTGTAGCAGGAATCTTGGTTTTGTGGGCAAAGCAGCACCGGAGACAGCTCCGGCAGTAACCAGTTGCCACATCCCAATGTCGATGTTGAGATTTTCTTCCTGGCACTGCATTCAAACAGCAATCACACAACTGCATTTAACATTCTTGCGGGTCAATGCCTGAAAAGGCGTTTTGACGCTTACTCGTTTCACCCCATTAACCCTACTTGACGATGACGATTCCACCTGTTGAAACTGTGGAGCGCTGCGCTCGTAGTCTAGAAAAAATCAGCTCTGAAATCCTGTCCAGAAGCGTGAATTTTCTTGAACACAGAACCCAAAGGCCAGGTGGTTTATAGTCCTGTGCACAGCCCTGCTGTTAAAGAGGAAGGGTGCTAAAAACAAAGGATGAACGGGAGGTACTCAAGCTCTTCCCTCTGCTAATGAGAGGCCGCCATGGCGGCGCGCAGCTCCCTGCTGTCACAAGGGACGGGAGCGGTTCTAGAACCTTCCCCGCATCACCAGCCCTGCGCGGCCACAGGCGCTCGGCAGAGCGGACACGCCGGGCTGCTGCTCGCTCTGCTGAAGACTCCTCCACGAGGAAAGACGTGAATCCCCGCTACAGGGTGAACGTTAGCTGCTGCAGCTGGCAAAAAGGTGCTGCCGACCTGGTCGCCTGCTGAGAAGGAGGTCCTCTACAGCGCTGCAGCTCTCTCAGGTAGGTAGATGTTTCTGGCCGCTGCCCCACCACTTACACGCTTTCCAGTCACAGACTGAGACCTGGTGAAAAAGCAATGCATGACCTGGGTTACAGTTTTTTTTCCCTCGAGAGCTCCTTAACACAGTCACATATAAGACTACTACTCTAAATTAAACTGCTGTAAGCATTCTTTGTAAGGAAATGGGAAGCCTTTACGTATTTCTGAATCCTGCATTTTGGGCACGATTTCATTTTCAACTATTAAAATGACTGTGCCGGCTGGGGACATTGTTCTGTCAAACATCCAGTCATTTGTGCTATCGCTGCATTTAACGTTAGACTGTTTCATGGAAGGGAGTCGATTCTGGCCCTCTACTCTGCCCTGGTGAGACCCCACCTGGAGTACCGCGTCCAGCTCTGGAGCCCCCAACACAGGAAAGACATGGAGCTGTTGGAGCGGGTCCAGAGGAGGGCCACCAAGATGATCAGAGGGCTGGAGCACCCCTCCTAGCTGTGAAGGTGCCAGGGAGACCTTAGAGCAGCCTTCCAATACTTCAAGGGGGCCTACAGGAGAGATGGGGAGGGACTTTTTACAAGGGCATGTAGTGAGAGGATGCGGGGGAATGGTTTTAAACTGGAAGAGGGTAGATTTAGACTGGATGTTAGGAAGGAATTATTAACTCTGAGGGTGGTAAGGCACTGGAACAGGTTGCGCAGAGAAGCTGTGGAAGCTCCATCCCTGGAGGTGTTTGAGGCCAGGCTGGATGGGGCTTTGGGCAACCTGGTCTAGTGGGAGGTGTCCCTGCCTATGGCAGGAGGGTTGGAAGTAGGTGATCTTCAAGGTCCCTTCCGACCTAAACCATTCCGTGATTCTACGGTAAGTACGGCACAGTTAAAAAACAACAACATAGGGCTTTGGAAGAGCTAGTCTTCCAATTAAAGTTGTCTTTTAGAAACAAAGTTTTAAAAGTTGGCTGAGAAGCAGAAAAGCAATCGGGATGTTACACAAATTGGCCGTTTTCATTTCAATTATTCAATCGATCCACTACAACCAGTATGAGGAGATAGGTAGTTTTAGTTTTTAAATCAGGAGATACAGGTATTCCAAATTGTTATTCTCTGGTGGTAGGCAGGCAAAACTAGGCACCCCATGTAAGGGATTTCCTAGAAAGTAAACCCAACAAGTAATCTATTTCTGTGTTCTGATGCTATCTTATTCTTTTAATCCCTCAACAACTTGTGTGCTGATATGTTTTGGAACGGGGTTGTGTTTAGAATAGGTGCAAGCTAGGGCAGACTACTGGGATAGTATAGACAGGAGAGTTTAATGGCACAGAGGCGTTCTTTTTACAGCCTTTAAAGCAGTCTTTGGATAGACGCATGGCTGGTGGACGGCGATCCCAACAAAACGTTTTGGTCAACGTGCATTTAACAAGGATATCAGACCAAATGGGAGGCACCGTCTTTACTGAGATCGCAGCGACGCAAGAGCTGGTACCTGGCATTTGTAGTGAACGTGCCAGGTTAGCTAATGCAAAACTAGGATTCCCTCACTGGTGCTGTGCGCCGTTTAGAACTCACATCCGTAAAAACAAAGACAAAGCAAGAATTTCCTTTCCCGTGGAAGGAAATCAGAAATCAATTTGTGTTTCGCCTTTCTGTGCAGACCAGTTCAGCATTACAAAATGTACAAAGAGGAACTGAAGTTTCCGCTGCCTTTCCATCTATGTCATTTCATGTTCTTTCCTTCAGGCCCAGGGTTTGGCCTCAGTGAATACGGAGTTCGAGTCAGTGTGTGAACCTTGGCTCAAACACAACATGTTGCAGAACAACGGGCGATGCTCTCGGCCCAGCTGCTCAGGGGGAACGTACTCCTTCTCCAGGAACGCTCCCCATCCTAGGATGGTCTATCACATGCCAGGTAAGGGTGGCTGAGAAACAACCAATTAGCCTGGACTACTGCCCTGACAAAGCCAAAGAGAAATGGGAGCGTAACGCCATAGCGTTCCAAAAGTACCCACTGCTCCCCTGTCCTGTATGGAAGAGAAGCATTGGAGCAGCACGCACGAGTCGCTAAGAAACCCCCCCCATCTGGAACTGGGATTAGTCACGGCCAAAAGAGGGACACCTCTGGGGAACAGTAGGGCGATGCAGTGTCCCTACTGTGGCCGCTTGCGGGGTAGCGCAGCGCCTTTATGGTAGTAAAGACGGCATCCCTTCCTCTGTTTGCACAGGCTTAAACAACGCTCCAATCTGCGTCGTAAGAAGCAGCTTTTCAAGAGAACGCCCGTCTGCTGGCAACACCGTCTTCCCCCAGCTAGAACCACAACATCTGCTAACTGGGAAGGCCACAGGCAAGGCATCTGCCGACTGCAGCCTTCCAAGGCTCCCGGGTTTCCCGCAAAGGGACATAGGCGCTTCACGGCCCACGACAGGTGAGGATGGGCACCAGACTGCCCTGTTAGACAGCAGCAGAGGAGGAACCTGAGCTGTTAAAAGGTGCAGCTGGGTCTCAGCCAGGGCACTGCGCCATCACAGCTCGCGTCCAGCTGAAGGGAGGGAACGCAGGGCAATGACCGCGCATTTAAAAGGCAGGCATTGCTTCCCTTCTGCGTGTGGTAGTCCCTACATCTGAAAAGATTTCTCCTTGCTAATTACACTTGCATCTTTATAGCTTCTAGAGGTTATACGCTCACGACACGTGTCCTAACTCCACGTTTGTCAGCAGTTACTGTATCGGCGAGCAACGTGTTGCGCTAGGAGTTCCACAGCACCACCAGCATGCATCGAGGAAACATGCTTTCCAGGGTTTTCTTCAGCTTGCTTAGGCATCTCAGCAAATAGCTGCATGAACGTATTATGTGCGGTCGTAAAAGCAAACAAAAAAGGAAGGAAATACACCCCCTCACAGATCTCTAAAACGCGGCTTGTGCGTTTCTGTACTTAGAAGTGACTCCCCTGCACGGAAGAGAGGGTGAATCTTATGGCCTTTCTGTTTCAACTTGAGAAAACACTCTGCCTCTTGATTTCCAGAAGGACGAACACATGTTCCAGAGAGGATTCCAAAGACGACGCCTTCAGGAGAAAAGGTAAGGGACCGCACACTCTCCAGAAAAAGGTAATGCGACTGTTGCTGCATTGGTACCGGACAGCAGAGGGCACTACGAAGACGTTTTGCAGCAAAGATTCTAAAGAGAAGGATTCCCTTGTCCAACTCCTCTGTTTTAACTGAGGGGTTTTTTTCTGCCTACACGTTGCCTACATGTTGAGCTCTGGTTCTTGAGCTGGGTCTAGCAGAGATCATGCTTTATTTTTCCTGTTGGCTTCTAAGTGGAAAAATCAGTTCTTCAAACTCTATTGACTGTGCTTTGGCTGCAAAATAGCTACACAACGGCCAGAGACTGCCATAGAACCACGGAATCATTTAGGTTGGAAAAGACCTTGAAGATCATTGAGTCCAACCGCAAACCTAACACTGTCAAGTCCACCACTGGACCATGTCCTTAAGCGCCACACCTACACGTCTTCTAAATATCCTCAGGGCCTTTTTCCACCAGGCACCTTTCCAGCCACGCTTCCCCAAGCCTGTAGCGCTGCATGGGGTCGCTGTGACCCAAGTGCAGGACCTGGCTGGGCCTTACCACCTGCCTGTCCTCTACGTGCCACGTGATGGCGCTCAAGATGATCGGCTCCACCACAACCGTCCCCAGCACCGAGACCAGACTGACGAGCCTGTATTTCTACACATGTTCTGCAGCAGAAGGATAACATCCAACGTTACACATTACGCCACGCAGATCTGTTAATATTCTGGGTGACCATGTATCCCAAGCTGTAACAATTAAGCTCTAGGCGGCCAGAGGCAACCAAAGAGCAGTCTTAGAGGCGGTTTCTGCTGCGCCCTCTTCCAGGGCACCAGTGTTTGCTCTATACTTCACGTTGTCTTCAACTGCCGCCTCAGTGGAGTCAAGCCAACTCTTTACACATTGTTTTCTATTTTGGAAAAGCTCTTGAAGAAACGATTCCAGGCCTCTGCACAACCTGCAAGTAGGCAGGGAATCTGCAGTGCGTCTGTCAGCCAGCCTTCCTCTCCGTGGGTCAACTTGCGTCATGGTCATCAAGCCCAAGAGAACGTGAATTCTGACCGGAGCTACCTGGATCGGGACGTAAAGGTAAGACCCGAGTGCTGGAGTAGATGGCTGCCTATAGCGGTACATCTTCTTCTTTGTCTTGCGGGTGGTGTGGGGCATTATACGTACTATTTTTTTCCCCAGTGTGGATTCTACTGACTCAAATTTCTCTTTACCATTTACTCCAAGTCGCTTTCACCTAACTGGAAGTTGCTATTCCCCAATTCCTGGGGAAGCAATGCAGCTGGCACAGGGGCTGAGCCCTGTTCTCTGAACAACAGCCCGCAAGTCCTACATGCCACACGCAAGGGGCTTTCCATGGAGTAAACACCCCTTACGGATTCCTCCCTGTGCCTCTGAAGCGCCGTGTACACGGCACTCTCTCAGCATGGCCTCTGGCACTCGGGTGTCCTTCGCTCACACTGCGGCCAAACCGATGGCACATCTGAGGCTGGGCAATTGGCGCAGCTGTAAACCTGGGTGCTCACAGAGCCAGAGCTAAACGAAAACACACCCAAAACCCCTGTGGCCAAGCAGCTTCTCTTCTCTCATGGTAACTATCCTGTACATCTTCCAGGTGCTGGGAAGACTCGGCCGAGCCTTACAGACAGATTCACTGAGAGAAATCCAAGAGTGGATCGCAAGTGCAAGTAAAGAAGGTAAGAAACGAAGGCACCTGCATTCCTTTCTGAAAAGCAGGTGCTGCTGCCTATCCACCTTAACCCCTGCAATTCTCATAGACCTGCCCTGAGTGGGGTTGCTGGGGTGGAAGGAATAGGGGCCAGTGAAGTGTGCTTGGCCAGCGGTGGCTGCGCTGAGCAGTCAGGTGACAGGACAGGCAAACCAGTCCCTCAGACCTCAGCGCACCCCGTTTGGTGCAGGGGGGAAAAACGTGCTCTCCCAGTGGAGCTCTGGGCTGCTGTGGGCTGGGGAAGGGCAGAAAGCAAAGGAAATGGGTCTCTCCTACGTCCTTAAGGCCTTGGAAAATGCATCAGGGAACCTTTGAATTCACCCCTGAACATCCAGATCAACAAGTGGGAAATTGAACAAAATTTTGGCTACCTTCCGTTTCAGAGAAAGACTTCTTGTACAGCCAGATCTCCTCAGACCTGACTGACAAAGGCGTGCTGAAGTCGAAGGAAGGTTCAGCAGAGAACACAAAGACCCAGACTCTGCTAAAGCCTCAGCCCCCTCCTCGCAGAAGTCCAGCAGAGCAGACGAAGACCCAGGCTCTCCTAAAGCCTCACCCTCCTCCTCCGAGAGGTCCAGAAGGGGAACAGAAGCAGTCCAGGTAAAACCTGCAGGGAGGCGGCGACAATTAGGGATAAGCTCAACCTCATCGCCACAAATCCTCCTTTGTCCTCCTGGCAGAAACACAACTTTGCCATTGAACTTCCTCAGGCACAGCCTCAACCAAAAACGCTCCTCACTACAAACAACCCCACGCTCTTGGCTACAAATTTTGTTACTACAGGAACGGCACCGAGTTTCAGGGGCACTCAAAACCCCTTTGGAAACAAACACCTGTATACTGCAGCGCAGAGTTTTTCCTAGTTACCAAGTTAGACGTTCCTTCTTTTCCATTCAAGCCTTCAACTAAAGAATCGCAAGCAAGACAAAACACGAAGCAGTCATGGCAATGAGAGGTGTTTAGACACCCTGTGTCTGGGATGCTCCTCACCAAACAGCACAGGGAGCATGAATGTTCAGAAGCTCTAGCTTTTGGTTTTGCAGCAGGACACAACTTCAGCGACAGTAGGAGAAACGACATTTCAAACCGGAATGTCGGTTCTCTAAGAGCTACATACCCAAGACCCTCTCGTGTTGCAGCCGTTCAAGGGGTTTCTCTTGATACGATATTCCTGTAAATCTTCTCCTACCTGGTGCCACTCAGAAATACAGCCAGGGGAGGGACACGTGGACACCAACATCTCCTCCTCTGCATTACACACAAGCTGAAACTCCTTCTGCCAAGGAACCTTGCGCATGCTCCTGTCCTCACAGTTGCATAGGGAACAAAACCTAACCAGTCTACCACAATCCTAAGCCTAGCCTGAGACTCTACAGCTTTCTTTTTCACAATCTTTTCCAGAAGGGGAAGGAGAATGTCTTTTGCTCACAAGGCTGAGAAGCAGGGTTCCAGCACAAGCGGACCGGGGAAGAACTGGGGCTGAGACAGCGCTATGGCAACAAGAGGCCGTCCTGCCTTCACACTCCAGCAGAAGTCTCTTCTTCAACAGGCCACCCCCAAACTATAGATACCTCCCTTTCCAGTGCAGAACCCCCTCTTAAGAGCCACCGAAGCGGCTCCCAGTCATCTTCGCATACAGAAGTACGTCATCTCACCGCTGAGATTGTAGAGATAGTTGTTGAGACTCCCTGTTAAAATAAATTTGTGTTTGTTGTATTAAGTCCTCAAGTGATTCAACCACGCCGTGCTGCACGGGTATATGGGAAGTGAGCTACATGAAAAAAAAAAGAAGAGTGAACACGTTTTGGCACCCAGTGCATCTTTTTGCGTCACTCAGCCAGGCCTGCACAAAGAGCTCTTGTGTGCAGACTTGACTCAACAGTCCCAGACCTACTGGGGCAAGAAGAGGGGCACACGCACATCAAGCCCTAGGCCCTGGGGGGGGGGGGGGGGGGAAGAAAAAGAAAAAAAAAAGAGCCCGGAGTTTCAAAATCTGGCCAGCGCAGCGACTGCAGATGTGTGCCTCACAGCAAGCTAGAATTTGCTTTTATAGCTCTCGTGAGTAGCAGAGAAGCATCACAAATTGCAGTGTCCAATGCCCCTCTACTCCGCTCTGGTGAGACCCCGCCTGGAGCACTGCGTCCAGCTCTGGGCCTCCCGCCCCAGCCTAAGAAGGTCATGGACCTGTTGGAGCGAGTGCAGAGGAGGGCCACCAGGATGATCAGAGGGCTGGAGCAGCTGTCGCGTGAGGACACGCTGAGAGAGTTGGGGCTGTTCAGCCTGGAGAAGAGAAGGCGCCGGGGAGACCTTATAGCGGCCTACCCGTGCCTAAAGGGGGCCTACAGGAAAGATCGGGCAGTGTAGTGATAGGATGAAGGGTAATGGTTTTAAACAGGAAGAGGGTAGATTTAAAGTAGCTGTTTGGAAGGAATTCTTTGCTGTGAGGCTGGTGAGACACTGGAACAGGTGGCGCAGGGAAGTTGTGTCTGCCCCATGCCCGGCAGTGTTCAAGGCCAGGTTGCATGGGCCTTTGAGCAACCTGGTCTCGTGGAAGGTGTCCCTGGCCACGCCATTGAAATAGAGGCCCGCAATGAGAGAGGTGCGTCTGGAACTCTTTCAGGCCTTGTGAGTGAACTGTGAAAGCAGAAGAATTGGGGTCCGGCAGTTTTAAACGTACCTTCTCCCAAAAGCAGAGAAAGGTGATAAATGGACCCTACTTCCATTTCTTTTCCAGAGCAAGATTACGCAGGGCGGACAGGCTCGTTGAAAACATCTGGCTGCTTGAGGGGGAAGGAGAGAAATCCTGTTAGCACAGCATTAAGGAAAGAGGAGCTTAGCCCCGAGCAGAGCTCAGGGTACTCTTTCCAAGAGCCCCTGCCTCCACTTCAAACCGCGTCTACTGTAGTGACAAGTACCGCCTTCATTCCCATTTCCCACAGCAGGAGAGGAGCATGGATGAGTAGCAGTCACTCACAGGGACGATGTCCTGCAATAGTTGGGCCCGCAGACCACGAGCTAATGGGCCGCTATGGCCCCCCCGCCCTGCGGTGGGACCAAGAGCACTGATTCTGGTCCACCCTCGCAGGGAGGGAAAAGTCATCTCTGATAGCTGTGCTTTCTGGAATATGAGCAGTGGGCAGGAAGGAAGAGCCTGTGAAACCCAGACGCAGCCAGCAGCCTGTGGCTTAGTGTCTGCATCTACAGAATAACGCTTGTCAACTGGGAGGATTTCGAAGGAGACCTGACAAGTAGACGGGAGCTGCAACCTCAGTGTAGCAGGAATCTTGGTTTTGTGGGCAAAGCAGCACCGGAGACAGCTCCGGCAGTAACCAGTTGCCACATCCCAATGTCGATGTTGAGATTTTCTTCCTGGCACTGCATTCAAACAGCAATCACACAACTGCATTTAACATTCTTGCGGGTCAATGCCTGAAAAGGCGTTTTGACGCTTACTCGTTTCACCCCATTAACCCTACTTGACGATGACGATTCCACCTGTTGAAACTGTGGACCGCTGCGCTCGTAGTCTAGAAAAAATCAGCTCTGAAATCCTGTCCAGAAGCGTGAATTTTCTTGAACACAGAACCCAAAGGCCAGGTGGTTTATAGTCCTGTGCACAGCCCTGCTGTTAAAGAGGAAGGGTGCTAAAAACAAAGGATGAACGGGAGGTACTCAAGCTCTTCCCTCTGCTAATGAGAGGCCGCCATGGCGGCGCGCAGCTCCCTGCTGTCACAAGGGACGGGAGCGGTTCTAGAACCTTCCCCGCATCACCAGCCCTGCGCGGCCACAGGCGCTCGGCAGAGCGGACACGCCGGGCTGCTGCTCGCTCTGCTGAAGACTCCTCCACGAGGAAAGACGTGAATCCCCGCTACAGGGTGAACGTTAGCTGCTGCAGCTGGCAAAAAGGTGCTGCCGACCTGGTCGCCTGCTGAGAAGGAGGTCCTCTACAGCGCTGCAGCTCTCTCAGGTAGGTAGATGTTTCTGGCCGCTGCCCCACCACTTACACGCTTTCCAGTCACAGACTGAGACCTGGTGAAAAAGCAATGCATGACCTGGGTTACAGTTTTTTTTCCTCGAGAGCTCCTTAACACAGTCACATATAAGACTACTACTCTAAATTAAACTGCTGTAAGCATTCTTTGTAAGGAAATGGGAAGCCTTTACGTATTTCTGAATCCTGCATTTTGGGCACGATTTCATTTTCAACTATTAAAATGACTGTGCCGGCTGGGGACATTGTTCTGTCAAACATCCAGTCATTTGTGCTATCGCTGCATTTAACGTTAGACTGTTTCATGGAAGGGAGTCGATTCTGGCCCTCTACTCTGCCCTGGTGAGACCCCACCTGGAGTACCGCGTCCAGCTCTGGAGCCCCCAACACAGGAAAGACATGGAGCTGTTGGAGCGGGTCCAGAGGAGGGCCACCAAGATGATCAGAGGGCTGGAGCACCCCTCCTAGCTGTGAAGGTGCCAGGGAGACCTTAGAGCAGCCTTCCAATACTTCAAGGGGGCCTACAGGAGAGATGGGGAGGGACTTTTTACAAGGGCATGTAGTGAGAGGATGCGGGGGAATGGTTTTAAACTGGAAGAGGGTAGATTTAGACTGGATGTTAGGAAGGAATTTTTAACTCTGAGGGTGGTAAGGCACTGGAACAGGTTGCGCAGAGAAGCTGTGGAAGCTCCATCCCTGGAGGTGTTTGAGGCCAGGCTGGATGGGGCTTTGGGCAACCTGGTCTAGTGGGAGGTGTCCCTGCCTATGGCAGGAGGGTTGGAAGTAGGTGATCTTCAAGGTCCCTTCCGACCTAAACCATTCTGTGATTCTACGGTAAGTACGGCACAGTTAAAAAACAACAACATAGGGCTTTGGAAGAGCTAGTCTTCCAATTAAAGTTGTCTTTTAGAAACAAAGTTTTAAAAGTTGGCTGAGAAGCAGAAAAGCAATCGGGATGTTACACAAATTGGCCGTTTTCATTTCAATTATTCAATCGATCCACTACAACCAGTATGAGGAGATAGGTAGTTTTAGTTTTTAAATCAGGAGATACAGGTATTCCAAATTGTTATTCTCTGGTGGTAGGCAGGCAAAACTAGGCACCCCATGTAAGGGATTTCCTAGAAAGTAAACCCAACAAGTAATCTATTTCTGTGTTCTGATGCTATCTTATTCTTTTAATCCCTCAACAACTTGTGTGCTGATATGTTTTGGAACGGGGTTGTGTTTAGAATAGGTGCAAGCTAGGGCAGACTACTGGGATAGTATAGACAGGAGAGTTTAATGGCACAGAGGCGTTCTTTTTACAGCCTTTAAAGCAGTCTTTGGATAGACGCATGGCTGGTGGACGGCGATCCCAACAAAACGTTTTGGTCAACGTGCATTTAACAAGGATATCAGACCAAATGGGAGGCACCGTCTTTACTGAGATCGCAGCGACGCAATAGCTGGTACCTGGCATTTGTAGTGAACGTGCCAGGTTAGCTAATGCAAAACTAGGATTCCCTCACTGGTGCTGTGCGCCGTTTAGAACTCACATCCGTAAAAACAAAGACAAAGCAAGAATTTCCTTTCCTGTGGAAGGAAATCAGAAATCAATTTGTGTTTCGCCTTTCTGTGCAGACCAGTTCAGCATTACAAAATGTACAAAGAGGAACTGAAGTTTCCGCTGCCTTTCCATCTATGTCATTTCATGTTCTTTCCTTCAAGCCCAGGGTTTGGCCTCAGTGAATACGGAGTTCGAGTCAGTGTGTGAACCTTGGCTCAAACACGGCATGTTGCAGAACAACGGGCGATGCTCTCGGCCCAGCTGCTCAGGGGGAACGTACTCCTTCTCCAGGAACGCTCCCCATCCTAGGATGGTCTATCACATGCCAGGTAAGGGTGGCTGAGAAACAACCAATTAGCCTGGACTACTGCCCTGACAAAGCCAAAGAGAAATGGGAGCGTAACGCCATAGCGTTCCAAAAGTACCCACTGCTCCCCTGTCCTGTATGGAAGAGAAGCATTGGAGCAGCACGCACGAGTCGCTAAGAAACCCCCCCCATCTGGAACTGGGATTAGTCACGGCCAAAAGAGGGACACCTCTGGGGAACAGTAGGGCGATGCAGTGTCCCTACTGTGGCCGCTTGCGGGGTAGCGCAGCGCCTTTATGGTAGTAAAGACGGCATCCCTTCCTCTGTTTGCACAGGCTTAAACAACGCTCCAATCTGCGTCGTAAGAAGCAGCTTTTCAAGAGAACGCCCGTCTGCTGGCAACACCGTCTTCCCCCAGCTAGAACCACAACATCTGCTAACTGGGAAGGCCACAGGCAAGGCATCTGCCGACTGCAGCCTTCCAAGGCTCCTGGGTTTCCCGCAAAGGGACATAGGCGCTTCACGGCCCACGACAGGTGAGGATGGGCACCAGACTGCCCTGTTAGACAGCAGCAGAGGAGGAACCTGAGCTGTTAAAAGGTGCAGCTGGGTCTCAGCCAGGGCACTGCGCCATCACAGCTCGCGTCCAGCTGAAGGGAGGGAACACAGGGCAATGACCGCGCATTTAAAAGGCAGGCATTGCTTCCCTTCTGCGTGTGGTAGTCCCTACATCTGAAAAGATTTCTCCTTGCTAATTACACTTGCATCTTTATAGCTTCTAGAGGTTATACGCTCACGACACGTGTCCTAACTCCA
The DNA here is from genome assembly GCF_965231255.1 of Vanellus vanellus. Lineage (NCBI taxonomy): Eukaryota > Metazoa > Chordata > Aves > Charadriiformes > Charadriidae > Vanellus > Vanellus vanellus. The sequence goes on from NW_028127312.1 coordinate 17,100, forward strand.
CGTTTGTCAGCAGTTACTGTATCGGCGAGCAACGTGTTGCGCTAGGAGTTCCACAGCACCACCAGCATGCATCGAGGAAACATGCTTTCCAGGGTTTTCTTCAGCTTGCTTAGGCATCTCAGCAAATAGCTGCATGAACGTATTATGTGCGGTCGTAAAAGCAAACAAAAAAGGAAGGAAATACACCCCCTCACAGATCTCTAAAACGCGGCTTGTGCGTTTCTGTACTTAGAAGTGACTCCCCTGCACGGAAGAGAGGGTGAATCTTATGGCCTTTCTGTTTCAACTTGAGAAAACACTCTGCCTCTTGATTTCCAGAAGGACGAACACATGTTCCAGAGAGGATTCCAAAGACGACGCCTTCAGGAGAAAAGGTAAGGGACCGCACACTCTCCAGAAAAAGGTAATGCGACTGTTGCTGCATTGGTACCGGACAGCAGAGGGCACTACGAAGACGTTTTGCAGCAAAGATTCTAAAGAGAAGGATTCCCTTGTCCAACTCCTCTGTTTTAACTGAGGGGTTTTTTTCTGCCTACACGTTGCCTACATGTTGAGCTCTGGTTCTTGAGCTGGGTCTAGCAGAGATCATGCTTTATTTTTCCTGTTGGCTTCTAAGTGGAAAAATCAGTTCTTCAAACTCTATTGACTGTGCTTTGGCTGCAAAATAGCTACACAACGGCCAGAGACTGCCATAGAACCACGGAATCATTTAGGTTGGAAAAGACCTTGAAGATCATTGAGTCCAACCGCAAACCTAACACTGTCAAGTCCACCACTGGACCATGTCCTTAAGCGCCACACCTACACGTCTTCTAAATATCCTCAGGGCCTTTTTCCACCAGGCACCTTTCCAGCCACGCTTCCCCAAGCCTGTAGCGCTGCATGGGGTCGCTGTGACCCAAGTGCAGGACCTGGCTGGGCCTTACCACCTGCCTGTCCTCTACGTGCCACGTGATGGCGCTCAAGATGATCGGCTCCACCACAACCGTCCCCAGCACCGAGACCAGACTGACGAGCCTGTATTTCTACACATGTTCTGCAGCAGAAGGATAACATCCAACGTTACACATTACGCCACGCAGATCTGTTAATATTCTGGGTGACCATGTATCCCAAGCTGTAACAATTAAGCTCTAGGCGGCCAGAGGCAACCAAAGAGCAGTCTTAGAGGCGGTTTCTGCTGCGCCCTCTTCCAGGGCACCAGTGTTTGCTCTATACTTCACGTTGTCTTCAACTGCCGCCTCAGTGGAGTCAAGCCAACTCTTTACACATTGTTTTCTATTTTGGAAAAGCTCTTGAAGAAACGATTCCAGGCCTCTGCACAACCTGCAAGTAGGCAGGGAATCTGCAGTGCGTCTGTCAGCCAGCCTTCCTCTCCGTGGGTCAACTTGCGTCATGGTCATCAAGCCCAAGAGAACGTGAATTCTGACCGGAGCTACCTGGATCGGGACGTAAAGGTAAGACCCGAGTGCTGGAGTAGATGGCTGCCTATAGCGGTACATCTTCTTCTTTGTCTTGCGGGTGGTGTGGGGCATTATACGTACTATTTTTTTCCCCAGTGTGGATTCTACTGACTCAAATTTCTCTTTACCATTTACTCCAAGTCGCTTTCACCTAACTGGAAGTTGCTATTCCCCAATTCCTGGGGAAGCAATGCAGCTGGCACAGGGGCTGAGCCCTGTTCTCTGAACAACAGCCCGCAAGTCCTACATGCCACACGCAAGGGGCTTTCCATGGAGTAAACACCCCTTACGGATTCCTCCCTGTGCCTCTGAAGCGCCGTGTACACGGCACTCTCTCAGCATGGCCTCTGGCACTCGGGTGTCCTTCGCTCACACTGCGGCCAAACCGATGGCACATCTGAGGCTGGGCAATTGGCGCAGCTGTAAACCTGGGTGCTCACAGAGCCAGAGCTAAACGAAAACACACCCAAAACCCCTGTGGCCAAGCAGCTTCTCTTCTCTCATGGTAACTATCCTGTACATCTTCCAGGTGCTGGGAAGACTCGGCCGAGCCTTACAGACAGATTCACTGAGAGAAATCCAAGAGTGGATCGCAAGTGCAAGTAAAGAAGGTAAGAAACGAAGGCACCTGCATTCCTTTCTGAAAAGCAGGTGCTGCTGCCTATCCACCTTAACCCCTGCAATTCTCATAGACCTGCCCTGAGTGGGGTTGCTGGGGTGGAAGGAATAGGGGCCAGTGAAGTGTGCTTGGCCAGCGGTGGCTGCGCTGAGCAGTCAGGTGACAGGACAGGCAAACCAGTCCCTCAGACCTCAGCGCACCCCGTTTGGTGCAGGGGGGAAAAACGTGCTCTCCCAGTGGAGCTCTGGGCTGCTGTGGGCTGGGGAAGGGCAGAAAGCAAAGGAATTGGGTCTCTCCTACGTCCTTAAGGCCTTGGAAAATGCATCAGGGAACCTTTGAATTCACCCCTGAACATCCAGATCAACAAGTGGGAAATTGAACAAAATTTTGGCTACCTTCCGTTTCAGAGAAAGACTTCTTGTACAGCCAGATCTCCTCAGACCTGACTGACAAAGGCGTGCTGAAGTCGAAGGAAGGTTCAGCAGAGAACACAAAGACCCAGACTCTGCTAAAGCCTCAGCCCCCTCCTCGCAGAAGTCCAGCAGAGCAGACGAAGACCCAGGCTCTCCTAAAGCCTCACCCTCCTCCTCCGAGAGGTCCAGAAGGGGAACAGAAGCAGTCCAGGTAAAACCTGCAGGGAGGCGGCGACAATTAGGGATAAGCTCAACCTCATCGCCACAAATCCTCCTTTGTCCTCCTGGCAGAAACACAACTTTGCCATTGAACTTCCTCAGGCACAGCCTCAACCAAAAACGCTCCTCACTACAAACAACCCCACGCTCTTGGCTACAAATTTTGTTACTACAGGAACGGCACCGAGTTTCAGGGGCACTCAAAACCCCTTTGGAAACAAACACCTGTATACTGCAGCGCAGAGTTTTTCCTAGTTACCAAGTTAGACGTTCCTTCTTTTCCATTCAAGCCTTCAACTAAAGAATCGCAAGCAAGACAAAACACGAAGCAGTCATGGCAATGAGAGGTGTTTACACACCCTGTGTCTGGGATGCTCCTCACCAAACAGCACAGGGAGCATGAATGTTCAGAAGCTCTAGCTTTTGGTTTTGCAGCAGGACACAACTTCAGCGACAGTAGGAGAAACGACATTTCAAACCGGAATGTCGGTTCTCTAAGAGCTACATACCCAAGACCCTCTCGTGTTGCAGCCGTTCAAGGGGTTTCTCTTGATACGATATTCCTGTAAATCTTCTCCTACCTGGTGCCACTCAGAAATACAGCCAGGGGAGGGACACGTGGACACCAAAATCTCCTCCTCTGCATTACACACAAGCTGAAACTCCTTCTGCCAAGGAACCTTGCGCATGCTCCTGTCCTCACAGCTGCATAGGGAACAAAACCTAACCAGTCTACCACAATCCTAAGCCTAGCCTGAGACTCTACAGCTTTCTTTTTCACAATCTTTTCCAGAAGGGGAAGGAGAATGTCTTTTGCTCACAAGGCTGAGAAGCAGGGTTCCAGCACAAGCGGACCGGGGAAGAACTGGGGCTGAGACAGCGCTATGGCAACAAGAGGCCGTCCTGCCTTCACACTCCAGCAGAAGTCTCTTCTTCAACAGGCCACCCCCAAACTATAGATACCTCCCTTTCCAGTGCAGAACCCCCTCTTAAGAGCCACCGAAGCGGCTCCCAGTCATCTTCGCATACAGAAGTACGTCATCTCACCGCTGAGATTGTAGAGATAGTTGTTGAGACTCCCTGTTAAAATAAATTTGTGTTTGTTGTATTAAGTCCTCAAGTGATTCAACCACGCCGTGCTGCACGGGTATATGGGAAGTGAGCTACATGAAAAAAAAAAGAAGAGTGAACACGTTTTGGCACCCAGTGCATCTTTTTGCGTCACTCAGCCAGGCCTGCACAAAGAGCTCTTGTGTGCAGACTTGACTCAACAGTCCCAGACCTACTGGGGCAAGAAGAGGGGCACACGCACATCAAGCCCTAGGCCCTGGGGGGGGGGGGGGGGGGAAGAAAAAGAAAAAAAAAAAAAAAAAGAGCCCGGAGTTTCAAAATCTGGCCAGCGCAGCGACTGCAGATGTGTGCCTCACAGCAAGCTAGAATTTGCTTTTATAGCTCTCGTGAGTAGCAGAGAAGCATCACAAATTGCAGTGTCCAATGCCCCTCTACTCCGCTCTGGTGAGACCCCGCCTGGAGCACTGCGTCCAGCTCTGGGCCTCCCGCCCCAGCCTAAGAAGGTCATGGACCTGTTGGAGCGAGTGCAGAGGAGGGCCACCAGGATGATCAGAGGGCTGGAGCAGCTGTCGCGTGAGGACACGCTGAGAGAGTTGGGGCTGTTCAGCCTGGAGAAGAGAAGGCGCCGGGGAGACCTTATAGCGGCCTACCCGTGCCTAAAGGGGGCCTACAGGAAAGATCGGGCAGTGTAGTGATAGGATGAAGGGTAATGGTTTTAAACAGGAAGAGGGTAGATTTAAAGTAGCTGTTTGGAAGGAATTCTTTGCTGTGAGGCTGGTGAGACACTGGAACAGGTGGCGCAGGGAAGTTGTGTCTGCCCCATGCCCGGCAGTGTTCAAGGCCAGGTTGCATGGGCCTTTGAGCAACCTGGTCTCGTGGAAGGTGTCCCTGGCCACGCCATTGAAATAGAGGCCCGCAATGAGAGAGGTGCGTCTGGAACTCTTTCAGGCCTTGTGAGTGAACTGTGAAAGCAGAAGAATTGGGGTCCGGCAGTTTTAAACGTACCTTCTCCCAAAAGCAGAGAAAGGTGATAAATGGACCCTACTTCCATTTCTTTTCCAGAGCAAGATTACGCAGGGCGGACAGGCTCGTTGAAAATATTTGGCTGCTTGAGGGGGAAGGAGAGAAATCCTGTTAGCACAGCATTAAGGAAAGAGGAGCTTAGCCCCGAGCAGAGCTCAGGGTACTCTTTCCAAGAGCCCCTGCCTCCACTTCAAACCGCGTCTACTGTAGTGACAAGTACCGCCTTCATTCCTATTTCCCACAGCAGGAGAGGAGCATGGATGAGTAGCAGTCACTCGCAGGGACGATGTCCTGCAATAGTTGGGCCTGCAGACCACGAGCTAATGGGCCGCTATGGCCCCCCCGCCCTGCGGTGGGACCAAGAGCACTGATTCTGGTCCACCCTCGCAGGGAGGGAAAAGTCATCTCTGATAGCTGTGCTTTCTGGAATATGAGCAGTGGGCAGGAAGGAAGAGCCTGTGAAACCCAGACGCAGCCAGCAGCCTGTGGCTTAGTGTCTGCATCTACAGAATAACGCTTGTCAACTGGGAGGATTTCGAAGGAGACCTGACAAGTAGACGGGAGCTGCAACCTCAGTGTAGCAGGAATCTTGGTTTTGTGGGCAAAGCAGCACCGGAGACAGCTCCGGCAGTAACCAGTTGCCACATCCCAATGTCGATGTTGAGATTTTCTTCCTGGCACTGCATTCAAACAGCAATCACACAACTGCATTTAACATTCTTGCGGGTCAATGCCTGAAAAGGCGTTTTGACGCTTACTCGTTTCACCCCATTAACCCTACTTGACGATGACGATTCCACCTGTTGAAACTGTGGAGCGCTGCGCTCGTAGTCTAGAAAAAATCAGCTCTGAAATCCTGTCCAGAAGCGTGAATTTTCTTGAACACAGAACCCAAAGGCCAGGTGGTTTATAGTCCTGTGCACAGCCCTGCTGTTAAAGAGGAAGGGTGCTAAAAACAAAGGATGAACGGGAGGTACTCAAGCTCTTCCCTCTGCTAATGAGAGGCCGCCATGGCGGCGCGCAGCTCCCTGCTGTCACAAGGGACGGGAGCGGTTCTAGAACCTTCCCCGCATCACCAGCCCTGCGCGGCCACAGGCGCTCGGCAGAGCGGACACGCCGGGCTGCTGCTCGCTCTGCTGAAGACTCCTCCACGAGGAAAGACGTGAATCCCCGCTACAGGGTGAACGTTAGCTGCTGCAGCTGGCAAAAAGGTGCTGCCGACCTGGTCGCCTGCTGAGAAGGAGGTCCTCTACAGCGCTGCAGCTCTCTCAGGTAGGTAGATGTTTCTGGCCGCTGCCCCACCACTTACACGCTTTCCAGTCACAGACTGAGACCTGGTGAAAAAGCAATGCATGACCTGGGTTACAGTTTTTTTTCCTCGAGAGCTCCTTAACACAGTCACATATAAGACTACTACTCTAAATTAAACTGCTGTAAGCATTCTTTGTAAGGAAATGGGAAGCCTTTACGTATTTCTGAATCCTGCATTTTGGGCACGATTTCATTTTCAACTATTAAAATGACTGTGCCGGCTGGGGACATTGTTCTGTCAAACATCCAGTCATTTGTGCTATCGCTGCATTTAACGTTAGACTGTTTCATGGAAGGGAGTCGATTCTGGCCCTCTACTCTGCCCTGGTGAGACCCCACCTGGAGTACCGCGTCCAGCTCTGGAGCCCCCAACACAGGAAAGACATGGAGCTGTTGGAGCGGGTCCAGAGGAGGGCCACCAAGATGATCAGAGGGCTGGAGCACCCCTCCTAGCTGTGAAGGTGCCAGGGAGACCTTAGAGCAGCCTTCCAATACTTCAAGGGGGCCTACAGGAGAGATGGGGAGGGACTTTTTACAAGGGCATGTAGTGAGAGGATGCGGGGGAATGGTTTTAAACTGGAAGAGGGTAGATTTAGACTGGATGTTAGGAAGGAATTTTTAACTCTGAGGGTGGTAAGGCACTGGAACAGGTTGCGCAGAGAAGCTGTGGAAGCTCCATCCCTGGAGGTGTTTGAGGCCAGGCTGGATGGGGCTTTGGGCAACCTGGTCTAGTGGGAGGTGTCCCTGCCTATGGCAGGAGGGTTGGAAGTAGGTGATCTTCAAGGTCCCTTCCGACCTAAACCATTCTGTGATTCTACGGTAAGTACGGCACAGTTAAAAAACAACAACATAGGGCTTTGGAAGAGCTAGTCTTCCAATTAAAGTTGTCTTTTAGAAACAAAGTTTTAAAAGTTGGCTGAGAAGCAGAAAAGCAATCGGGATGTTACACAAATTGGCCGTTTTCATTTCAATTATTCAATCGATCCACTACAACCAGTATGAGGAGATAGGTAGTTTTAGTTTTTAAATCAGGAGATACAGGTATTCCAAATTGTTATTCTCTGGTGGTAGGCAGGCAAAACTAGGCACCCCATGTAAGGGATTTCCTAGAAAGTAAACCCAACAAGTAATCTATTTCTGTGTTCTGATGCTATCTTATTCTTTTAATCCCTCAACAACTTGTGTGCTGATATGTTTTGGAACGGGGTTGTGTTTAGAATAGGTGCAAGCTAGGGCAGACTACTGGGATAGTATAGACAGGAGAGTTTAATGGCACAGAGGCGTTCTTTTTACAGCCTTTAAAGCAGTCTTTGGATAGACGCATGGCTGGTGGACGGCGATCCCAACAAAACGTTTTGGTCAACGTGCATTTAACAAGGATATCAGACCAAATGGGAGGCACCGTCTTTACTGAGATCGCAGCGACGCAAGAGCTGGTACCTGGCATTTGTAGTGAACGTGCCAGGTTAGCTAATGCAAAACTAGGATTCCCTCACTGGTGCTGTGCGCCGTTTAGAACTCACATCCGTAAAAACAAAGACAAAGCAAGAATTTCCTTTCCTGTGGAAGGAAATCAGAAATCAATTTGTGTTTCGCCTTTCTGTGCAGACCAGTTCAGCATTACAAAATGTACAAAGAGGAACTGAAGTTTCCGCTGCCTTTCCATCTATGTCATTTCATGTTCTTTCCTTCAAGCCCAGGGTTTGGCCTCAGTGAATACGGAGTTCGAGTCAGTGTGTGAACCTTGGCTCAAACACGGCATGTTGCAGAACAACGGGCGATGCTCTCGGCCCAGCTGCTCAGGGGGAACGTACTCCTTCTCCAGGAACGCTCCCCATCCTAGGATGGTCTATCACATGCCAGGTAAGGGTGGCTGAGAAACAACCAATTAGCCTGGACTACTGCCCTGACAAAGCCAAAGAGAAATGGGAGCGTAACGCCATAGCGTTCCAAAAGTACCCACTGCTCCCCTGTCCTGTATGGAAGAGAAGCATTGGAGCAGCACGCACGAGTCGCTAAGAAACCCCCCCCATCTGGAACTGGGATTAGTCACGGCCAAAAGAGGGACACCTCTGGGGAACAGTAGGGCGATGCAGTGTCCCTACTGTGGCCGCTTGCGGGGTAGCGCAGCGCCTTTATGGTAGTAAAGACGGCATCCCTTCCTCTGTTTGCACAGGCTTAAACAACGCTCCAATCTGCGTCGTAAGAAGCAGCTTTTCAAGAGAACGCCCGTCTGCTGGCAACACCGTCTTCCCCCAGCTAGAACCACAACATCTGCTAACTGGGAAGGCCACAGGCAAGGCATCTGCCAACTGCAGCCTTCCAAGGCTCCTGGGTTTCCCGCAAAGGGACATAGGCGCTTCACGGCCCACGACAGGTGAGGATGGGCACCAGACTGCCCTGTTAGACAGCAGCAGAGGAGGAACCTGAGCTGTTAAAAGGTGCAGCTGGGTCTCAGCCAGGGCACTGCGCCATCACAGCTCGCGTCCAGCTGAAGGGAGGGAACACAGGGCAATGACCGCGCATTTAAAAGGCAGGCATTGCTTCCCTTCTGCGTGTGGTAGTCCCTACATCTGAAAAGATTTCTCCTTGCTAATTACACTTGCATCTTTATAGCTTCTAGAGGTTATACGCTCACGACACGTGTCCTAACTCCACGTTTGTCAGCAGTTACTGTATCGGCGAGCAACGTGTTGCGCTAGGAGTTCCACAGCACCACCAGCATGCATCGAGGAAACATGCTTTCCAGGGTTTTCTTCAGCTTGCTTAGGCATCTCAGCAAATAGCTGCATGAACGTATTATGTGCGGTCGTAAAAGCAAACAAAAAAGGAAGGAAATACACCCCCTCACAGATCTCTAAAACGCGGCTTGTGCGTTTCTGTACTTAGAAGTGACTCCCCTGCACGGAAGAGAGGGTGAATCTTATGGCCTTTCTGTTTCAACTTGAGAAAACACTCTGCCTCTTGATTTCCAGAAGGACGAACACATGTTCCAGAGAGGATTCCAAAGACGACGCCTTCAGGAGAAAAGGTAAGGGACCGCACACTCTCCAGAAAAAGGTAATGCGACTGTTGCTGCATTGGTACCGGACAGCAGAGGGCACTACGAAGACGTTTTGCAGCAAAGATTCTAAAGAGAAGGATTCCCTTGTCCAACTCCTCTGTTTTAACTGAGGGGTTTTTTTCTGCCTACACGTTGCCTACATGTTGAGCTCTGGTTCTTGAGCTGGGTCTAGCAGAGATCATGCTTTATTTTTCCTGTTGGCTTCTAAGTGGAAAAATCAGTTCTTCAAACTCTATTGACTGTGCTTTGGCTGCAAAATAGCTACACAACGGCCAGAGACTGCCATAGAACCACGGAATCATTTAGGTTGGAAAAGACCTTGAAGATCATTGAGTCCAACCGCAAACCTAACACTGTCAAGTCCACCACTGGACCATGTCCTTAAGCGCCACACCTACACGTCTTCTAAATATCCTCAGGGCCTTTTTCCACCAGGCACCTTTCCAGCCACGCTTCCCCAAGCCTGTAGCGCTGCATGGGGTCGCTGTGACCCAAGTGCAGGACCTGGCTGGGCCTTACCACCTGCCTGTCCTCTACGTGCCACGTGATGGCGCTCAAGATGATCGGCTCCACCACAACCGTCCCCAGCACCGAGACCAGACTGACGAGCCTGTATTTCTACACATGTTCTGCAGCAGAAGGATAACATCCAACGTTACACATTACGCCACGCAGATCTGTTAATATTCTGGGTGACCATGTATCCCAAGCTGTAACAATTAAGCTCTAGGCGGCCAGAGGCAACCAAAGAGCAGTCTTAGAGGCGGTTTCTGCTGCGCCCTCTTCCAGGGCACCAGTGTTTGCTCTATACTTCACGTTGTCTTCAACTGCCGCCTCAGTGGAGTCAAGCCAACTCTTTACACATTGTTTTCTATTTTGGAAAAGCTCTTGAAGAAACGATTCCAGGCCTCTGCACAACCTGCAAGTAGGCAGGGAATCTGCAGTGCGTCTGTCAGCCAGCCTTCCTCTCCGTGGGTCAACTTGCGTCATGGTCATCAAGCCCAAGAGAACGTGAATTCTGACCGGAGCTACCTGGATCGGGACGTAAAGGTAAGACCCGAGTGCTGGAGTAGATGGCTGCCTATAGCGGTACATCTTCTTCTTTGTCTTGCGGGTGGTGTGGGGCATTATACGTACTATTTTTTTCCCCAGTGTGGATTCTACTGACTCAAATTTCTCTTTACCATTTACTCCAAGTCGCTTTCACCTAACTGGAAGTTGCTATTCCCCAATTCCTGGGGAAGCAATGCAGCTGGCACAGGGGCTGAGCCCTGTTCTCTGAACAACAGCCCGCAAGTCCTACATGCCACACGCAAGGGGCTTTCCATGGAGTAAACACCCCTTACGGATTCCTCCCTGTGCCTCTGAAGCGCCGTGTACACGGCACTCTCTCAGCATGGCCTCTGGCACTCGGGTGTCCTTCGCTCACACTGCGGCCAAACCGATGGCACATCTGAGGCTGGGCAATTGGCGCAGCTGTAAACCTGGGTGCTCACAGAGCCAGAGCTAAACGAAAACACACCCAAAACCCCTGTGGCCAAGCAGCTTCTCTTCTCTCATGGTAACTATCCTGTACATCTTCCAGGTGCTGGGAAGACTCGGCCGAGCCTTACAGACAGATTCACTGAGAGAAATCCAAAAGTGGATCGCAAGTGCAAGTAAAGAAGGTAAGAAACGAAGGCACCTGCATTCCTTTCTGAAAAGCAGGTGCTGCTGCCTATCCACCTTAACCCCTGCAATTCTCATAGACCTGCCCTGAGTGGGGTTGCTGGGGTGGAAGGAATAGGGGCCAGTGAAGTGTGCTTGGCCAGCGGTGGCTGCGCTGAGCAGTCAGGTGACAGGACAGGCAAACCAGTCCCTCAGACCTCAGCGCACCCCGTTTGGTGCAGGGGGGAAAAACGTGCTCTCCCAGTGGAGCTCTGGGCTGCTGTGGGCTGGGGAAGGGCAGAAAGCAAAGGAATTGGGTCTCTCCTACGTCCTTAAGGCCTTGGAAAATGCATCAGGGAACCTTTGAATTCACCCCTGAACATCCAGATCAACAAGTGGGAAATTGAACAAAATTTTGGCTACCTTCCGTTTCAGAGAAAGACTTCTTGTACAGCCAGATCTCCTCAGACCTGACTGACAAAGGCGTGCTGAAGTCGAAGGAAGGTTCAGCAGAGAACACAAAGACCCAGACTCTGCTAAAGCCTCAGCCCCCTCCTCGCAGAAGTCCAGCAGAGCAGACGAAGACCCAGGCTCTCCTAAAGCCTCACCCTCCTCCTCCGAGAGGTCCAGAAGGGGAACAGAAGCAGTCCAGGTAAAACCTGCAGGGAGGCGGCGACAATTAGGGATAAGCTCAACCTCATCGCCACAAATCCTCCTTTGTCCTCCTGGCAGAAACACAACTTTGCCATTGAACTTCCTCAGGCACAGCCTCAACCAAAAACGCTCCTCACTACAAACAACCCCACGCTCTTGGCTACAAATTTTGTTACTACAGGAACGGCACCGAGTTTCAGGGGCACTCAAAACCCCTTTGGAAACAAACACCTGTATACTGCAGCGCAGAGTTTTTCCTAGTTACCAAGTTAGACGTTCCTTCTTTTCCATTCAAGCCTTCAACTAAAGAATCGCAAGCAAGACAAAACACGAAGCAGTCATGGCAATGAGAGGTGTTTACACACCCTGTGTCTGGGATGCTCCTCACCAAACAGCACAGGGAGCATGAATGTTCAGAAGCTCTAGCTTTTGGTTTTGCAGCAGGACACAACTTCAGCGACAGTAGGAGAAACGACATTTCAAACCGGAATGTCGGTTCTCTAAGAGCTACATACCCAAGACCCTCTCGTGTTGCAGCCGTTCAAGGGGTTTCTCTTGATACGATATTCCTGTAAATCTTCTCCTACCTGGTGCCACTCAGAAATACAGCCAGGGGAGGGACACGTGGACACCAAAATCTCCTCCTCTGCATTACACACAAGCTGAAACTCCTTCTGCCAAGGAACCTTGCGCATGCTCCTGTCCTCACAGCTGCATAGGGAACAAAACCTAACCAGTCTACCACAATCCTAAGCCTAGCCTGAGACTCTACAGCTTTCTTTTTCACAATCTTTTCCAGAAGGGGAAGGAGAATGTCTTTTGCTCACAAGGCTGAGAAGCAGGGTTCCAGCACAAGCGGACCGGGGAAGAACTGGGGCTGAGACAGCGCTATGGCAACAAGAGGCCGTCCTGCCTTCACACTCCAGCAGAAGTCTCTTCTTCAACAGGCCACCCCCAAACTATAGATACCTCCCTTTCCAGTGCAGAACCCCCTCTTAAGAGCCACCGAAGCGGCTCCCAGTCATCTTCGCATACAGAAGTACGTCATCTCACCGCTGAGATTGTAGAGATAGTTGTTGAGACTCCCTGTTAAAATAAATTTGTGTTTGTTGTATTAAGTCCTCAAGTGATTCAACCACGCCGTGCTGCACGGGTATATGGGAAGTGAGCTACATGAAAAAAAAAAGAAGAGTGAACACGTTTTGGCACCCAGTGCATCTTTTTGCGTCACTCAGCCAGGCCTGCACAAAGAGCTCTTGTGTGCAGACTTGACTCAACAGTCCCAGACCTACTGGGGCAAGAAGAGGGGCACACGCACATCAAGCCCTAGGCCCTGGGGGGGGGGGGGGGGGGGGGAAGAAAAAGAAAAAAAAAAAAAAAAGAGCCCGGAGTTTCAAAATCTGGCCAGCGCAGCGACTGCAGATGTGTGCCTCACAGCAAGCTAGAATTTGCTTTTATAGCTCTCGTGAGTAGCAGAGAAGCATCACAAATTGCAGTGTCCAATGCCCCTCTACTCCGCTCTGGTGAGACCCCGCCTGGAGCACTGCGTCCAGCTCTGGGCCTCCCGCCCCAGCCTAAGAAGGTCATGGACCTGTTGGAGCGAGTGCAGAGGAGGGCCACCAGGATGATCAGAGGGCTGGAGCAGCTGTCGCGTGAGGACACGCTGAGAGAGTTGGGGCTGTTCAGCCTGGAGAAGAGAAGGCGCCGGGGAGACCTTATAGCGGCCTACCCGTGCCTAAAGGGGGCCTACAGGAAAGATCGGGCAGTGTAGTGATAGGATGAAGGGTAATGGTTTTAAACAGGAAGAGGGTAGATTTAAAGTAGCTGTTTGGAAGGAATTCTTTGCTGTGAGGCTGGTGAGACACTGGAACAGGTGGCGCAGGGAAGTTGTGTCTGCCCCATGCCCGGCAGTGTTCAAGGCCAGGTTGCATGGGCCTTTGAGCAACCTGGTCTCGTGGAAGGTGTCCCTGGCCACGCCATTGAAATAGAGGCCCGCAATGAGAGAGGTGCGTCTGGAACTCTTTCAGGCCTTGTGAGTGAACTGTGAAAGCAGAAGAATTGGGGTCCGGCAGTTTTAAACGTACCTTCTCCCAAAAGCAGAGAAAGGTGATAAATGGACCCTACTTCCATTTCTTTTCCAGAGCAAGATTACGCAGGGCGGACAGGCTCGTTGAAAACATCTGGCTGCTTGAGGGGGAAGGAGAGAAATCCTGTTAGCACAGCATTAAGGAAAGAGGAGCTTAGCCCCGAGCAGAGCTCAGGGTACTCTTTCCAAGAGCCCCTGCCTCCACTTCAAACCGCGTCTACTGTAGTGACAAGTACCGCCTTCATTCCCATTTCCCACAGCAGGAGAGGAGCATGGATGAGTAGCAGTCACTCACAGGGACGATGTCCTGCAATAGTTGGGCCCGCAGACCACGAGCTAATGGGCCGCTATGGCCCCCCCGCCCTGCGGTGGGACCAAGAGCACTGATTCTGGTCCACCCTCGCAGGGAGGGAAAAGTCATCTCTGATAGCTGTGCTTTCTGGAATATGAGCAGTGGGCAGGAAGGAAGAGCCTGTGAAACCCAGACGCAGCCAGCAGCCTGTGGCTTAGTGTCTGCATCTACAGAATAACGCTTGTCAACTGGGAGGATTTCGAAGGAGACCTGACAAGTAGACGGGAGCTGCAACCTCAGTGTAGCAGGAATCTTGGTTTTGTGGGCAAAGCAGCACCGGAGACAGCTCCGGCAGTAACCAGTTGCCACATCCCAATGTCGATGTTGAGATTTTCTTCCTGGCACTGCATTCAAACAGCAATCACACAACTGCATTTAACATTCTTGCGGGTCAATGCCTGAAAAGGCGTTTTGACGCTTACTCGTTTCACCCCATTAACCCTACTTGACGATGACGATTCCACCTGTTGAAACTGTGGACCGCTGCGCTCGTAGTCTAGAAAAAATCAGCTCTGAAATCCTGTCCAGAAGCGTGAATTTTCTTGAACACAGAACCCAAAGGCCAGGTGGTTTATAGTCCTGTGCACAGCCCTGCTGTTAAAGAGGAAGGGTGCTAAAAACAAAGGATGAACGGGAGGTACTCAAGCTCTTCCCTCTGCTAATGAGAGGCCGCCATGGCGGCGCGCAGCTCCCTGCTGTCACAAGGGACAGGAGCGGTTCTAGAACCTTCCCCGCATCACCAGCCCTCGCGGCCACAGGCGCTCGGCAGAGCGGACACGCCGGGCTGCTGCTCGCTCTGCTGAAGACTCCTCCACGAGGAAAGACGTGAATCCCCGCTACAGGGTGAACGTTAGCTGCTGCAGCTGGCAAAAAGGTGCCGCCGACCTGGTCGCCTGCTGAGAAGGAGGTCCTCTACAGCGCTGCAGCTCTCTCAGGTAGGTAGATGTTTCTGGCCGCTGCCCCACCACTTACACGCTTTCCAGTCACAGACTGAGACCTGGTGAAAAAGCAATGCATGACCTGGGTTACAGTTTTTTTTCCTCGAGAGCTCCTTAACACAGTCACATATAAGACTACTACTCTAAATTAAACTGCTGTAAGCATTCTTTGTAAGGAAATGGGAAGCCTTTACGTATTTCTGAATCCTGCATTTTGGGCACGATTTCATTTTCAACTATTAAAATGACTGTGCCGGCTGGGGACATTGTTCTGTCAAACATCCAGTCATTTGTGCTATCGCTGCATTTAACGTTAGACTGTTTCATGGAAGGGAGTCGATTCTGGCCCTCTACTCTGCCCTGGTGAGACCCCACCTGGAGTACCGCGTCCAGCTCTGGAGCCCCCAACACAGGAAAGACATGGAGCTGTTGGAGCGGGTCCAGAGGAGGGCCACCAAGATGATCAGAGGGCTGGAGCACCCCTCCTAGCTGTGAAGGTGCCAGGGAGACCTTAGAGCAGCCTTCCAATACTTCAAGGGGGCCTACAGGAGAGATGGGGAGGGACTTTTTACAAGGGCATGTAGTGAGAGGATGCGGGGGAATGGTTTTAAACTGGAAGAGGGTAGATTTAGACTGGATGTTAGGAAGGAATTTTTAACTCTGAGGGTGGTAAGGCACTGGAACAGGTTGCGCAGAGAAGCTGTGGAAGCTCCATCCCTGGAGGTGTTTGAGGCCAGGCTGGATGGGGCTTTGGGCAACCTGGTCTAGTGGGAGGTGTCCCTGCCTATGGCAGGAGGGTTGGAAGTAGGTGATCTTCAAGGTCCCTTCCGACCTAAACCATTCTGTGATTCTACGGTAAGTACGGCACAGTTAAAAAACAACAACATAGGGCTTTGGAAGAGCTAGTCTTCCAATTAAAGTTGTCTTTTAGAAACAAAGTTTTAAAAGTTGGCTGAGAAGCAGAAAAGCAATCGGGATGTTACACAAATTGGCCGTTTTCATTTCAATTATTCAATCGATCCACTACAACCAGTATGAGGAGATAGGTAGTTTTAGTTTTTAAATCAGGAGATACAGGTATTCCAAATTGTTATTCTCTGGTGGTAGGCAGGCAAAACTAGGCACCCCATGTAAGGGATTTCCTAGAAAGTAAACCCAACAAGTAATCTATTTCTGTGTTCTGATGCTATCTTATTCTTTTAATCCCTCAACAACTTGTGTGCTGATATGTTTTGGAACGGGGTTGTGTTTAGAATAGGTGCAAGCTAGGGCAGACTACTGGGATAGTATAGACAGGAGAGTTTAATGGCACAGAGGCGTTCTTTTTACAGCCTTTAAAGCAGTCTTTGGATAGACGCATGGCTGGTGGACGGCGATCCCAACAAAACGTTTTGGTCAACGTGCATTTAACAAGGGTATCAGACCAAATGGGAGGCACCGTCTTTACTGAGATCGCAGCGACGCAAGAGCTGGTACCTGGCATTTGTAGTGAACGTGCCAGGTTAGCTAATGCAAAACTAGGATTCCCTCACTGGTGCTGTGCGCCGTTTAGAACTCACATCCGTAAAAACAAAGACAAAGCAAGAATTTCCTTTCCCGTGGAAGGAAATCAGAAATCAATTTGTGTTTCGCCTTTCTGTGCAGACCAGTTCAGCATTACAAAATGTACAAAGAGGAACTGAAGTTTCCGCTGCCTTTCCATCTATGTCATTTCATGTTCTTTCCTTCAGGCCCAGGGTTTGGCCTCAGTGAATACGGAGTTCGAGTCAGTGTGTGAACCTTGGCTCAAACACGGCATGTTGCAGAACAACGGGCGATGCTCTCGGCCCAGCTGCTCAGGGGGAACGTACTCCTTCTCCAGGAACGCTCCCCATCCTAGGATGGTCTATCACATGCCAGGTAAGGGTGGCTGAGAAACAACCAATTAGCCTGGACTACTGCCCTGGCAAAGCCAAAGAGAAATGGGAGCGTAACGCCATAGCGTTCCAAAAGTACCCACTGCTCCCCTGTCCTGTATGGAAGAGAAGCATTGGAGCAGCACGCACGAGTCGCTAAGAAACCCCCCCCATCTGGAACTGGGATTAGTCACGGCCAAAAGAGGGACACCTCTGGGGAACAGTAGGGCGATGCAGTGTCCCTACTGTGGCCGCTTGCGGGGTAGCGCAGCGCCTTTATGGTAGTAAAGACGGCATCCCTTCCTCTGTTTGCACAGGCTTAAACAACGCTCCAATCTGCGTCGTAAGAAGCAGCTTTTCAAGAGAACGCCCGTCTGCTGGCAACACCGTCTTCCCCCAGCTAGAACCACAACATCTGCTAACTGGGAAGGCCACAGGCAAGGCATCTGCCAACTGCAGCCTTCCAAGGCTCCTGGGTTTCCCGCAAAGGGACATAGGCGCTTCACGGCCCACGACAGGTGAGGATGGGCACCAGACTGCCCTGTTAGACAGCAGCAGAGGAGGAACCTGAGCTGTTAAAAGGTGCAGCTGGGTCTCAGCCAGGGCACTGCGCCATCACAGCTCGCGTCCAGCTGAAGGGAGGGAACACAGGGCAATGACCGCGCATTTAAAAGGCAGGCATTGCTTCCCTTCTGCGTGTGGTAGTCCCTACATCTGAAAAGATTTCTCCTTGCTAATTACACTTGCATCTTTATAGCTTCTAGAGGTTATACGCTCACGACACGTGTCCTAACTCCACGTTTGTCAGCAGTTACTGTATCGGCGAGCAACGTGTTGCGCTAGGAGTTCCACAGCACCACCAGCATGCATCGAGGAAACATGCTTTCCAGGGTTTTCTTCAGCTTGCTTAGGCATCTCAGCAAATAGCTGCATGAACGTATTATGTGCGGTCGTAAAAGCAAACAAAAAAGGAAGGAAATACACCCCCTCACAGATCTCTAAAACGCGGCTTGTGCGTTTCTGTACTTAGAAGTGACTCCCCTGCACGGAAGAGAGGGTGAATCTTATGGCCTTTCTGTTTCAACTTGAGAAAACACTCTGCCTCTTGATTTCCAGAAGGACGAACACATGTTCCAGAGAGGATTCCAAAGACGACGCCTTCAGGAGAAAAGGTAAGGGACCGCACACTCTCCAGAAAAAGGTAATGCGACTGTTGCTGCATTGGTACCGGACAGCAGAGGGCACTACGAAGACGTTTTGCAGCAAAGATTCTAAAGAGAAGGATTCCCTTGTCCAACTCCTCTGTTTTAACTGAGGGGTTTTTTTCTGCCTACACGTTGCCTACATGTTGAGCTCTGGTTCTTGAGCTGGGTCTAGCAGAGATCATGCTTTATTTTTCCTGTTGGCTTCTAAGTGGAAAAATCAGTTCTTCAAACTCTATTGACTGTGCTTTGGCTGCAAAATAGCTACACAACGGCCAGAGACTGCCATAGAACCACGGAATCATTTAGGTTGGAAAAGACCTTGAAGATCATTGAGTCCAACCGCAAACCTAACACTGTCAAGTCCACCACTGGACCATGTCCTTAAGCGCCACACCTACACGTCTTCTAAATATCCTCAGGGCCTTTTTCCACCAGGCACCTTTCCAGCCACGCTTCCCCAAGCCTGTAGCGCTGCATGGGGTCGCTGTGACCCAAGTGCAGGACCTGGCTGGGCCTTACCACCTGCCTGTCCTCTACGTGCCACGTGATGGCGCTCAAGATGATCGGCTCCACCACAACCGTCCCCAGCACCGAGACCAGACTGACGAGCCTGTATTTCTACACATGTTCTGCAGCAGAAGGATAACATCCAACGTTACACATTACGCCACGCAGATCTGTTAATATTCTGGGTGACCATGTATCCCAAGCTGTAACAATTAAGCTCTAGGCGGCCAGAGGCAACCAAAGAGCAGTCTTAGAGGCGGTTTCTGCTGCGCCCTCTTCCAGGGCACCAGTGTTTGCTCTATACTTCACGTTGTCTTCAACTGCCGCCTCAGTGGAGTCAAGCCAACTCTTTACACATTGTTTTCTATTTTGGAAAAGCTCTTGAAGAAACGATTCCAGGCCTCTGCACAACCTGCAAGTAGGCAGGGAATCTGCAGTGCGTCTGTCAGCCAGCCTTCCTCTCCGTGGGTCAACTTGCGTCATGGTCATCAAGCCCAAGAGAACGTGAATTCTGACCGGAGCTACCTGGATCGGGACGTAAAGGTAAGACCCGAGTGCTGGAGTAGATGGCTGCCTATAGCGGTACATCTTCTTCTTTGTCTTGCGGGTGGTGTGGGGCATTATACGTACTATTTTTTTCCCCAGTGTGGATTCTACTGACTCAAATTTCTCTTTACCATTTACTCCAAGTCGCTTTCACCTAACTGGAAGTTGCTATTCCCCAATTCCTGGGGAAGCAATGCAGCTGGCACAGGGGCTGAGCCCTGTTCTCTGAACAACAGCCCGCAAGTCCTACATGCCACACGCAAGGGGCTTTCCATGGAGTAAACACCCCTTACGGATTCCTCCCTGTGCCTCTGAAGCGCCGTGTACACGGCACTCTCTCAGCATGGCCTCTGGCACTCGGGTGTCCTTCGCTCACACTGCGGCCAAACCGATGGCACATCTGAGGCTGGGCAATTGGCGCAGCTGTAAACCTGGGTGCTCACAGAGCCAGAGCTAAACGAAAACACACCCCAAACCCCTGTGGCCAAGCAGCTTCTCTTCTCTCATGGTAACTATCCTGTACATCTTCCAGGTGCTGGGAAGACTCGGCCGAGCCTTACAGACAGATTCACTGAGAGAAATCCAAGAGTGGATCGCAAGTGCAAGTAAAGAAGGTAAGAAACGAAGGCACCTGCATTCCTTTCTGAAAAGCAGGTGCTGCTGCCTATCCACCTTAACCCCTGCAATTCTCATAGACCTGCCCTGAGTGGGGTTGCTGGGGTGGAAGGAATAGGGGCCAGTGAAGTGTGCTTGGCCAGCGGTGGCTGCGCTGAGCAGTCAGGTGACAGGACAGGCAAACCAGTCCCTCAGACCTCAGCGCACCCCGTTTGGTGCAGGGGGGAAAAACGTGCTCTCCCAGTGGAGCTCTGGGCTGCTGTGGGCTGGGGAAGGGCAGAAAGCAAAGGAATTGGGTCTCTCCTACGTCCTTAAGGCCTTGGAAAATGCATCAGGGAACCTTTGAATTCACCCCTGAACATCCAGATCAACAAGTGGGAAATTGAACAAAATTTTGGCTACCTTCCGTTTCAGAGAAAGACTTCTTGTACAGCCAGATCTCCTCAGACCTGACTGACAAAGGCGTGCTGAAGTCGAAGGAAGGTTCAGCAGAGAACACAAAGACCCAGACTCTGCTAAAGCCTCAGCCCCCTCCTCGCAGAAGTCCAGCAGAGCAGACGAAGACCCAGGCTCTCCTAAAGCCTCACCCTCCTCCTCCGAGAGGTCCAGAAGGGGAACAGAAGCAGTCCAGGTAAAACCTGCAGGGAGGCGGCGACAATTAGGGATAAGCTCAACCTCATCGCCACAAATCCTCCTTTGTCCTCCTGGCAGAAACACAACTTTGCCATTGAACTTCCTCAGGCACAGCCTCAACCAAAAACGCTCCTCACTACAAACAACCCCACGCTCTTGGCTACAAATTTTGTTACTACAGGAACGGCACCGAGTTTCAGGGGCACTCAAAACCCCTTTGGAAACAAACACCTGTATACTGCAGCGCAGAGTTTTTCCTAGTTACCAAGTTAGACGTTCCTTCTTTTCCATTCAAGCCTTCAACTAAAGAATCGCAAGCAAGACAAAACACGAAGCAGTCATGGCAATGAGAGGTGTTTAGACACCCTGTGTCTGGGATGCTCCTCACCAAACAGCACAGGGAGCATGAATGTTCAGAAGCTCTAGCTTTTGGTTTTGCAGCAGGACACAACTTCAGCGACAGTAGGAGAAACGACATTTCAAACCGGAATGTCGGTTCTCTAAGAGCTACATACCCAAGACCCTCTCGTGTTGCAGCCGTTCAAGGGGTTTCTCTTGATACGATATTCCTGTAAATCTTCTCCTACCTGGTGCCACTCAGAAATACAGCCAGGGGAGGGACACGTGGACACCAAAATCTCCTCCTCTGCATTACACACAAGCTGAAACTCCTTCTGCCAAGGAACCTTGCGCATGCTCCTGTCCTCACAGCTGCATAGGGAACAAAACCTAACCAGTCTACCACAATCCTAAGCCTAGCCTGAGACTCTACAGCTTTCTTTTTCACAATCTTTTCCAGAAGGGGAAGGAGAATGTCTTTTGCTCACAAGGCTGAGAAGCAGGGTTCCAGCACAAGCGGACCGGGGAAGAACTGGGGCTGAGACAGCGCTATGGCAACAAGAGGCCGTCCTGCCTTCACACTCCAGCAGAAGTCTCTTCTTCAACAGGCCACCCCCAAACTATAGATACCTCCCTTTCCAGTGCAGAACCCCCTCTTAAGAGCCACCGAAGCGGCTCCCAGTCATCTTCGCATACAGAAGTACGTCATCTCACCGCTGAGATTGTAGAGATAGTTGTTGAGACTCCCTGTTAAAATAAATTTGTGTTTGTTGTATTAAGTCCTCAAGTGATTCAACCACGCCGTGCTGCACGGGTATATGGGAAGTGAGCTACATGAAAAAAAAAAGAAGAGTGAACACGTTTTGGCACCCAGTGCATCTTTTTGCGTCACTCAGCCAGGCCTGCACAAAGAGCTCTTGTGTGCAGACTTGACTCAACAGTCCCAGACCTACTGGGGCAAGAAGAGGGGCACACGCACATCAAGCCCTAGGCCCTGGGGGGGGGGGGGGGGGGAAGAAAAAGAAAAAAAAAAAAAAAAAGAGCCCGGAGTTTCAAAATCTGGCCAGCGCAGCGACTGCAGATGTGTGCCTCACAGCAAGCTAGAATTTGCTTTTATAGCTCTCGTGAGTAGCAGAGAAGCATCACAAATTGCAGTGTCCAATGCCCCTCTACTCCGCTCTGGTGAGACCCCGCCTGGAGCACTGCGTCCAGCTCTGGGCCTCCCGCCCCAGCCTAAGAAGGTCATGGACCTGTTGGAGCGAGTGCAGAGGAGGGCCACCAGGATGATCAGAGGGCTGGAGCAGCTGTCGCGTGAGGACACGCTGAGAGAGTTGGGGCTGTTCAGCCTGGAGAAGAGAAGGCGCCGGGGAGACCTTATAGCGGCCTACCCGTGCCTAAAGGGGGCCTACAGGAAAGATCGGGCAGTGTAGTGATAGGATGAAGGGTAATGGTTTTAAACAGGAAGAGGGTAGATTTAAAGTAGCTGTTTGGAAGGAATTCTTTGCTGTGAGGCTGGTGAGACACTGGAACAGGTGGCGCAGGGAAGTTGTGTCTGCCCCATGCCCGGCAGTGTTCAAGGCCAGGTTGCATGGGCCTTTGAGCAACCTGGTCTCGTGGAAGGTGTCCCTGGCCACGCCATTGAAATAGAGGCCCGCAATGAGAGAGGTGCGTCTGGAACTCTTTCAGGCCTTGTGAGTGAACTGTGAAAGCAGAAGAATTGGGGTCCGGCAGTTTTAAACGTACCTTCTCCCAAAAGCAGAGAAAGGTGATAAATGGACCCTACTTCCATTTCTTTTCCAGAGCAAGATTACGCAGGGCGGACAGGCTCGTTGAAAACATCTGGCTGCTTGAGGGGGAAGGAGAGAAATCCTGTTAGCACAGCATTAAGGAAAGAGGAGCTTAGCCCCGAGCAGAGCTCAGGGTACTCTTTCCAAGAGCCCCTGCCTCCACTTCAAACCGCGTCTACTGTAGTGACAAGTACCGCCTTCATTCCCATTTCCCACAGCAGGAGAGGAGCATGGATGAGTAGCAGTCACTCACAGGGACGATGTCCTGCAATAGTTGGGCCCGCAGACCACGAGCTAATGGGCCGCTATGGCCCCCCCGCCCTGCGGTGGGACCAAGAGCACTGATTCTGGTCCACCCTCGCAGGGAGGGAAAAGTCATCTCTGATAGCTGTGCTTTCTGGAATATGAGCAGTGGGCAGGAAGGAAGAGCCTGTGAAACCCAGACGCAGCCAGCAGCCTGTGGCTTAGTGTCTGCATCTACAGAATAACGCTTGTCAACTGGGAGGATTTCGAAGGAGACCTGACAAGTAGACGGGAGCTGCAACCTCAGTGTAGCAGGAATCTTGGTTTTGTGGGCAAAGCAGCACCGGAGACAGCTCCGGCAGTAACCAGTTGCCACATCCCAATGTCGATGTTGAGATTTTCTTCCTGGCACTGCATTCAAACAGCAATCACACAACTGCATTTAACATTCTTGCGGGTCAATGCCTGAAAAGGCGTTTTGACGCTTACTCGTTTCACCCCATTAACCCTACTTGACGATGACGATTCCACCTGTTGAAACTGTGGACCGCTGCGCTCGTAGTCTAGAAAAAATCAGCTCTGAAATCCTGTCCAGAAGCGTGAATTTTCTTGAACACAGAACCCAAAGGCCAGGTGGTTTATAGTCCTGTGCACAGCCCTGCTGTTAAAGAGGAAGGGTGCTAAAAACAAAGGATGAACGGGAGGTACTCAAGCTCTTCCCTCTGCTAATGAGAGGCCGCCATGGCGGCGCGCAGCTCCCTGCTGTCACAAGGGACGGGAGCGGTTCTAGAACCTTCCCCGCATCACCAGCCCTCGCGGCCACAGGCGCTCGGCAGAGCGGACACGCCGGGCTGCTGCTCGCTCTGCTGAAGACTCCTCCACGAGGAAAGACGTGAATCCCCGCTACAGGGTGAACGTTAGCTGCTGCAGCTGGCAAAAAGGTGCCGCCGACCTGGTCGCCTGCTGAGAAGGAGGTCCTCTACAGCGCTGCAGCTCTCTCAGGTAGGTAGATGTTTCTGGCCGCTGCCCCACCACTTACACGCTTTCCAGTCACAGACTGAGACCTGGTGAAAAAGCAATGCATGACCTGGGTTACAGTTTTTTTTCCTCGAGAGCTCCTTAACACAGTCACATATAAGACTACTACTCTAAATTAAACTGCTGTAAGCATTCTTTGTAAGGAAATGGGAAGCCTTTACGTATTTCTGAATCCTGCATTTTGGGCACGATTTCATTTTCAACTATTAAAATGACTGTGCCGGCTGGGGACATTGTTCTGTCAAACATCCAGTCATTTGTGCTATCGCTGCATTTAACGTTAGACTGTTTCATGGAAGGGAGTCGATTCTGGCCCTCTACTCTGCCCTGGTGAGACCCCACCTGGAGTACCGCGTCCAGCTCTGGAGCCCCCAACACAGGAAAGACATGGAGCTGTTGGAGCGGGTCCAGAGGAGGGCCACCAAGATGATCAGAGGGCTGGAGCACCCCTCCTAGCTGTGAAGGTGCCAGGGAGACCTTAGAGCAGCCTTCCAATACTTCAAGGGGGCCTACAGGAGAGATGGGGAGGGACTTTTTACAAGGGCATGTAGTGAGAGGATGCGGGGGAATGGTTTTAAACTGGAAGAGGGTAGATTTAGACTGGATGTTAGGAAGGAATTTTTAACTCTGAGGGTGGTAAGGCACTGGAACAGGTTGCGCAGAGAAGCTGTGGAAGCTCCATCCCTGGAGGTGTTTGAGGCCAGGCTGGATGGGGCTTTGGGCAACCTGGTCTAGTGGGAGGTGTCCCTGCCTATGGCAGGAGGGTTGGAAGTAGGTGATCTTCAAGGTCCCTTCCGACCTAAACCATTCTGTGATTCTACGGTAAGTACGGCACAGTTAAAAAACAACAACATAGGGCTTTGGAAGAGCTAGTCTTCCAATTAAAGTTGTCTTTTAGAAACAAAGTTTTAAAAGTTGGCTGAGAAGCAGAAAAGCAATCGGGATGTTACACAAATTGGCCGTTTTCATTTCAATTATTCAATCGATCCACTACAACCAGTATGAGGAGATAGGTAGTTTTAGTTTTTAAATCAGGAGATACAGGTATTCCAAATTGTTATTCTCTGGTGGTAGGCAGGCAAAACTAGGCACCCCATGTAAGGGATTTCCTAGAAAGTAAACCCAACAAGTAATCTATTTCTGTGTTCTGATGCTATCTTATTCTTTTAATCCCTCAACAACTTGTGTGCTGATATGTTTTGGAACGGGGTTGTGTTTAGAATAGGTGCAAGCTAGGGCAGACTACTGGGATAGTATAGACAGGAGAGTTTAATGGCACAGAGGCGTTCTTTTTACAGCCTTTAAAGCAGTCTTTGGATAGACGCATGGCTGGTGGACGGCGATCCCAACAAAACGTTTTGGTCAACGTGCATTTAACAAGGATATCAGACCAAATGGGAGGCACCGTCTTTACTGAGATCGCAGCGACGCAAGAGCTGGTACCTGGCATTTGTAGTGAACGTGCCAGGTTAGCTAATGCAAAACTAGGATTCCCTCACTGGTGCTGTGCGCCGTTTAGAACTCACATCCGTAAAAACAAAGACAAAGCAAGAATTTCCTTTCCCGTGGAAGGAAATCAGAAATCAATTTGTGTTTCGCCTTTCTGTGCAGACCAGTTCAGCATTACAAAATGTACAAAGAGGAACTGAAGTTTCCGCTGCCTTTCCATCTATGTCATTTCATGTTCTTTCCTTCAAGCCCAGGGTTTGGCCTCAGTGAATACGGAGTTCGAGTCAGTGTGTGAACCTTGGCTCAAACACGGCATGTTGCAGAACAACGGGCGATGCTCTCGGCCCAGCTGCTCAGGGGGAACGTACTCCTTCTCCAGGAACGCTCCCCATCCTAGGATGGTCTATCACATGCCAGGTAAGGGTGGCTGAGAAACAACCAATTAGCCTGGACTACTGCCCTGACAAAGCCAAAGAGAAATGGGAGCGTAACGCCATAGCGTTCCAAAAGTACCCACTGCTCCCCTGTCCTGTATGGAAGAGAAGCATTGGAGCAGCACGCACGAGTCGCTAAGAAACCCCCCCCATCTGGAACTGGGATTAGTCACGGCCAAAAGAGGGACACCTCTGGGGAACAGTAGGGCGATGCAGTGTCCCTACTGTGGCCGCTTGCGGGGTAGCACAGCGCCTTTATGGTAGTAAAGACGGCATCCCTTCCTCTGTTTGCACAGGCTTAAACAACGCTCCAATCTGCGTCGTAAGAAGCAGCTTTTCAAGAGAACGCCCGTCTGCTGGCAACACCGTCTTCCCCCAGCTAGAACCACAACATCTGCTAACTGGGAAGGCCACAGGCAAGGCATCTGCCAACTGCAGCCTTCCAAGGCTCCTGGGTTTCCCGCAAAGGGACATAGGCGCTTCACGGCCCACGACAGGTGAGGATGGGCACCAGACTGCCCTGTTAGACAGCAGCAGAGGAGGAACCTGAGCTGTTAAAAGGTGCAGCTGGGTCTCAGCCAGGGCACTGCGCCATCACAGCTCGCGTCCAGCTGAAGGGAGGGAACACAGGGCAATGACCGCGCATTTAAAAGGCAGGCATTGCTTCCCTTCTGCGTGTGGTAGTCCCTACATCTGAAAAGATTTCTCCTTGCTAATTACACTTGCATCTTTATAGCTTCTAGAGGTTATACGCTCACGACACGTGTCCTAACTCCACGTTTGTCAGCAGTTACTGTATCGGCGAGCAACGTGTTGCGCTAGGAGTTCCACAGCACCACCAGCATGCATCGAGGAAACATGCTTTCCAGGGTTTTCTTCAGCTTGCTTAGGCATCTCAGCAAATAGCTGCATGAACGTATTATGTGCGGTCGTAAAAGCAAACAAAAAAGGAAGGAAATACACCCCCTCACAGATCTCTAAAACGCGGCTTGTGCGTTTCTGTACTTAGAAGTGACTCCCCTGCACGGAAGAGAGGGTGAATCTTATGGCCTTTCTGTTTCAACTTGAGAAAACACTCTGCCTCTTGATTTCCAGAAGGACGAACACATGTTCCAGAGAGGATTCCAAAGACGACGCCTTCAGGAGAAAAGGTAAGGGACCGCACACTCTCCAGAAAAAGGTAATGCGACTGTTGCTGCATTGGTACCGGACAGCAGAGGGCACTACGAAGACGTTTTGCAGCAAAGATTCTAAAGAGAAGGATTCCCTTGTCCAACTCCTCTGTTTTAACTGAGGGGTTTTTTTCTGCCTACACGTTGCCTACATGTTGAGCTCTGGTTCTTGAGCTGGGTCTAGCAGAGATCATGCTTTATTTTTCCTGTTGGCTTCTAAGTGGAAAAATCAGTTCTTCAAACTCTATTGACTGTGCTTTGGCTGCAAAATAGCTACACAACGGCCAGAGACTGCCATAGAACCACGGAATCATTTAGGTTGGAAAAGACCTTGAAGATCATTGAGTCCAACCGCAAACCTAACACTGTCAAGTCCACCACTGGACCATGTCCTTAAGCGCCACACCTACACGTCTTCTAAATATCCTCAGGGCCTTTTTCCACCAGGCACCTTTCCAGCCACGCTTCCCCAAGCCTGTAGCGCTGCATGGGGTCGCTGTGACCCAAGTGCAGGACCTGGCTGGGCCTTACCACCTGCCTGTCCTCTACGTGCCACGTGATGGCGCTCAAGATGATCGGCTCCACCACAACCGTCCCCAGCACCGAGACCAGACTGACGAGCCTGTATTTCTACACATGTTCTGCAGCAGAAGGATAACATCCAACGTTACACATTACGCCACGCAGATCTGTTAATATTCTGGGTGACCATGTATCCCAAGCTGTAACAATTAAGCTCTAGGCGGCCAGAGGCAACCAAAGAGCAGTCTTAGAGGCGGTTTCTGCTGCGCCCTCTTCCAGGGCACCAGTGTTTGCTCTATACTTCACGTTGTCTTCAACTGCCGCCTCAGTGGAGTCAAGCCAACTCTTTACACATTGTTTTCTATTTTGGAAAAGCTCTTGAAGAAACGATTCCAGGCCTCTGCACAACCTGCAAGTAGGCAGGGAATCTGCAGTGCGTCTGTCAGCCAGCCTTCCTCTCCGTGGGTCAACTTGCGTCATGGTCATCAAGCCCAAGAGAACGTGAATTCTGACCGGAGCTACCTGGATCGGGACGTAAAGGTAAGACCCGAGTGCTGGAGTAGATGGCTGCCTATACCGGTACATCTTCTTCTTTGTCTTGCGGGTGGTGTGGGGCATTATACGTACTATTTTTTTCCCCAGTGTGGATTCTACTGACTCAAATTTCTCTTTACCATTTACTCCAAGTCGCTTTCACCTAACTGGAAGTTGCTATTCCCCAATTCCTGGGGAAGCAATGCAGCTGGCACAGGGGCTGAGCCCTGTTCTCTGAACAACAGCCCGCAAGTCCTACATGCCACACGCAAGGGGCTTTCCATGGAGTAAACACCCCTTACGGATTCCTCCCTGTGCCTCTGAAGCGCCGTGTACACGGCACTCTCTCAGCATGGCCTCTGGCACTCGGGTGTCCTTCGCTCACACTGCGGCCAAACCGATGGCACATCTGAGGCTGGGCAATTGGCGCAGCTGTAAACCTGGGTGCTCACAGAGCCAGAGCTAAACGAAAACACACCCAAAACCCCTGTGGCCAAGCAGCTTCTCTTCTCTCATGGTAACTATCCTGTACATCTTCCAGGTGCTGGGAAGACTCGGCCGAGCCTTACAGACAGATTCACTGAGAGAAATCCAAGAGTGGATCGCAAGTGCAAGTAAAGAAGGTAAGAAACGAAGGCACCTGCATTCCTTTCTGAAAAGCAGGTGCTGCTGCCTATCCACCTTAACCCCTGCAATTCTCATAGACCTGCCCTGAGTGGGGTTGCTGGGGTGGAAGGAATAGGGGCCAGTGAAGTGTGCTTGGCCAGCGGTGGCTGCGCTGAGCAGTCAGGTGACAGGACAGGCAAACCAGTCCCTCAGACCTCAGCGCACCCCGTTTGGTGCAGGGGGGAAAAACGTGCTCTCCCAGTGGAGCTCTGGGCTGCTGTGGGCTGGGGAAGGGCAGAAAGCAAAGGAATTGGGTCTCTCCTACGTCCTTAAGGCCTTGGAAAATGCATCAGGGAACCTTTGAATTCACCCCTGAACATCCAGATCAACAAGTGGGAAATTGAACAAAATTTTGGCTACCTTCCGTTTCAGAGAAAGACTTCTTGTACAGCCAGATCTCCTCAGACCTGACTGACAAAGGCGTGCTGAAGTCGAAGGAAGGTTCAGCAGAGAACACAAAGACCCAGACTCTGCTAAAGCCTCAGCCCCCTCCTCGCAGAAGTCCAGCAGAGCAGACGAAGACCCAGGCTCTCCTAAAGCCTCACCCTCCTCCTCCGAGAGGTCCAGAAGGGGAACAGAAGCAGTCCAGGTAAAACCTGCAGGGAGGCGGCGACAATTAGGGATAAGCTCAACCTCATCGCCACAAATCCTCCTTTGTCCTCCTGGCAGAAACACAACTTTGCCATTGAACTTCCTCAGGCACAGCCTCAACCAAAAACGCTCCTCACTACAAACAACCCCACGCTCTTGGCTACAAATTTTGTTACTACAGGAACGGCACCGAGTTTCAGGGGCACTCAAAACCCCTTTGGAAACAAACACCTGTATACTGCAGCGCAGAGTTTTTCCTAGTTACCAAGTTAGACGTTCCTTCTTTTCCATTCAAGCCTTCAACTAAAGAATCGCAAGCAAGACAAAACACGAAGCAGTCATGGCAATGAGAGGTGTTTAGACACCCTGTGTCTGGGATGCTCCTCACCAAACAGCACAGGGAGCATGAATGTTCAGAAGCTCTAGCTTTTGGTTTTGCAGCAGGACACAACTTCAGCGACAGTAGGAGAAACGACATTTCAAACCGGAATGTCGGTTCTCTAAGAGCTACATACCCAAGACCCTCTCGTGTTGCAGCCGTTCAAGGGGTTTCTCTTGATACGATATTCCTGTAAATCTTCTCCTACCTGGTGCCACTCAGAAATACAGCCAGGGGAGGGACACGTGGACACCAAAATCTCCTCCTCTGCATTACACACAAGCTGAAACTCCTTCTGCCAAGGAACCTTGCGCATGCTCCTGTCCTCACAGCTGCATAGGGAACAAAACCTAACCAGTCTACCACAATCCTAAGCCTAGCCTGAGACTCTACAGCTTTCTTTTTCACAATCTTTTCCAGAAGGGGAAGGAGAATGTCTTTTGCTCACAAGGCTGAGAAGCAGGGTTCCAGCACAAGCGGACCGGGGAAGAACTGGGGCTGAGACAGCGCTATGGCAACAAGAGGCCGTCCTGCCTTCACACTCCAGCAGAAGTCTCTTCTTCAACAGGCCACCCCCAAACTATAGATACCTCCCTTTCCAGTGCAGAACCCCCTCTTAAGAGCCACCGAAGCGGCTCCCAGTCATCTTCGCATACAGAAGTACGTCATCTCACCGCTGAGATTGTAGAGATAGTTGTTGAGACTCCCTGTTAAAATAAATTTGTGTTTGTTGTATTAAGTCCTCAAGTGATTCAACCACGCCGTGCTGCACGGGTATATGGGAAGTGAGCTACATGAAAAAAAAAAGAAGAGTGAACACGTTTTGGCACCCAGTGCATCTTTTTGTGTCACTCAGCCAGGCCTGCACAAAGAGCTCTTGTGTGCAGACTTGACTCAACAGTCCCAGACCTACTGGGGCAAGAAGAGGGGCACACGCACATCAAGCCCTAGGCCCTGGGGGGGGGGGGGGGGGGGAAGAAAAAGAAAAAAAAAAAAAAAAAGAGCCCGGAGTTTCAAAATCTGGCCAGCGCAGCGACTGCAGATGTGTGCCTCACAGCAAGCTAGAATTTGCTTTTATAGCTCTCGTGAGTAGCAGAGAAGCATCACAAATTGCAGTGTCCAATGCCCCTCTACTCCGCTCTGGTGAGACCCCGCCTGGAGCACTGCGTCCAGCTCTGGGCCTCCCGCCCCAGCCTAAGAAGGTCATGGACCTGTTGGAGCGAGTGCAGAGGAGGGCCACCAGGATGATCAGAGGGCTGGAGCAGCTGTCGCGTGAGGACACGCTGAGAGAGTTGGGGCTGTTCAGCCTGGAGAAGAGAAGGCGCCGGGGAGACCTTATAGCGGCCTACCCGTGCCTAAAGGGGGCCTACAGGAAAGATCGGGCAGTGTAGTGATAGGATGAAGGGTAATGGTTTTAAACAGGAAGAGGGTAGATTTAAAGTAGCTGTTTGGAAGGAATTCTTTGCTGTGAGGCTGGTGAGACACTGGAACAGGTGGCGCAGGGAAGTTGTGTCTGCCCCATGCCCGGCAGTGTTCAAGGCCAGGTTGCATGGGCCTTTGAGCAACCTGGTCTCGTGGAAGGTGTCCCTGGCCACGCCATTGAAATAGAGGCCCGCAATGAGAGAGGTGCGTCTGGAACTCTTTCAGGCCTTGTGAGTGAACTGTGAAAGCAGAAGAATTGGGGTCCGGCAGTTTTAAACGTACCTTCTCCCAAAAGCAGAGAAAGGTGATAAATGGACCCTACTTCCATTTCTTTTCCAGAGCAAGATTACGCAGGGCGGACAGGCTCGTTGAAAACATCTGGCTGCTTGAGGGGGAAGGAGAGAAATCCTGTTAGCACAGCATTAAGGAAAGAGGAGCTTAGCCCCGAGCAGAGCTCAGGGTACTCTTTCCAAGAGCCCCTGCCTCCACTTCAAACCGCGTCTACTGTAGTGACAAGTACCGCCTTCATTCCCATTTCCCACAGCAGGAGAGGAGCATGGATGAGTAGCAGTCACTCACAGGGACGATGTCCTGCAATAGTTGGGCCCGCAGACCACGAGCTAATGGGCCGCTATGGCCCCCCCGCCCTGCGGTGGGACCAAGAGCACTGATTCTGGTCCACCCTCGCAGGGAGGGAAAAGTCATCTCTGATAGCTGTGCTTTCTGGAATATGAGCAGTGGGCAGGAAGGAAGAGCCTGTGAAACCCAGACGCAGCCAGCAGCCTGTGGCTTAGTGTCTGCATCTACAGAATAACGCTTGTCAACTGGGAGGATTTCGAAGGAGACCTGACAAGTAGACGGGAGCTGCAACCTCAGTGTAGCAGGAATCTTGGTTTTGTGGGCAAAGCAGCACCG
Source organism: Vanellus vanellus (assembly GCF_965231255.1). NCBI lineage: Eukaryota > Metazoa > Chordata > Aves > Charadriiformes > Charadriidae > Vanellus > Vanellus vanellus. The sequence goes on from NW_028127312.1 coordinate 48,852, forward strand.
GAGACAGCTCCGGCAGTAACCAGTTGCCACATCCCAATGTCGATGTTGAGATTTTCTTCCTGGCACTGCATTCAAACAGCAATCACACAACTGCATTTAACATTCTTGCGGGTCAATGCCTGAAAAGGCGTTTTGACGCTTACTCGTTTCACCCCATTAACCCTACTTGACGATGACGATTCCACCTGTTGAAACTGTGGACCGCTGCGCTCGTAGTCTAGAAAAAATCAGCTCTGAAATCCTGTCCAGAAGCGTGAATTTTCTTGAACACAGAACCCAAAGGCCAGGTGGTTTATAGTCCTGTGCACAGCCCTGCTGTTAAAGAGGAAGGGTGCTAAAAACAAAGGATGAACGGGAGGTACTCAAGCTCTTCCCTCTGCTAATGAGAGGCCGCCATGGCGGCGCGCAGCTCCCTGCTGTCACAAGGGACGGGAGCGGTTCTAGAACCTTCCCCGCATCACCAGCCCTCGCGGCCACAGGCGCTCGGCAGAGCGGACACGCCGGGCTGCTGCTCGCTCTGCTGAAGACTCCTCCACGAGGAAAGACGTGAATCCCCGCTACAGGGTGAACGTTAGCTGCTGCAGCTGGCAAAAAGGTGCCGCCGACCTGGTCGCCTGCTGAGAAGGAGGTCCTCTACAGCGCTGCAGCTCTCTCAGGTAGGTAGATGTTTCTGGCCGCTGCCCCACCACTTACACGCTTTCCAGTCACAGACTGAGACCTGGTGAAAAAGCAATGCATGACCTGGGTTACAGTTTTTTTTCCTCGAGAGCTCCTTAACACAGTCACATATAAGACTACTACTCTAAATTAAACTGCTGTAAGCATTCTTTGTAAGGAAATGGGAAGCCTTTACGTATTTCTGAATCCTGCATTTTGGGCACGATTTCATTTTCAACTATTAAAATGACTGTGCCGGCTGGGGACATTGTTCTGTCAAACATCCAGTCATTTGTGCTATCGCTGCATTTAACGTTAGACTGTTTCATGGAAGGGAGTCGATTCTGGCCCTCTACTCTGCCCTGGTGAGACCCCACCTGGAGTACCGCGTCCAGCTCTGGAGCCCCCAACACAGGAAAGACATGGAGCTGTTGGAGCGGGTCCAGAGGAGGGCCACCAAGATGATCAGAGGGCTGGAGCACCCCTCCTAGCTGTGAAGGTGCCAGGGAGACCTTAGAGCAGCCTTCCAATACTTCAAGGGGGCCTACAGGAGAGATGGGGAGGGACTTTTTACAAGGGCATGTAGTGAGAGGATGCGGGGGAATGGTTTTAAACTGGAAGAGGGTAGATTTAGACTGGATGTTAGGAAGGAATTTTTAACTCTGAGGGTGGTAAGGCACTGGAACAGGTTGCGCAGAGAAGCTGTGGAAGCTCCATCCCTGGAGGTGTTTGAGGCCAGGCTGGATGGGGCTTTGGGCAACCTGGTCTAGTGGGAGGTGTCCCTGCCTATGGCAGGAGGGTTGGAAGTAGGTGATCTTCAAGGTCCCTTCCGACCTAAACCATTCTGTGATTCTACGGTAAGTACGGCACAGTTAAAAAACAACAACATAGGGCTTTGGAAGAGCTAGTCTTCCAATTAAAGTTGTCTTTTAGAAACAAAGTTTTAAAAGTTGGCTGAGAAGCAGAAAAGCAATCGGGATGTTACACAAATTGGCCGTTTTCATTTCAATTATTCAATCGATCCACTACAACCAGTATGAGGAGATAGGTAGTTTTAGTTTTTAAATCAGGAGATACAGGTATTCCAAATTGTTATTCTCTGGTGGTAGGCAGGCAAAACTAGGCACCCCATGTAAGGGATTTCCTAGAAAGTAAACCCAACAAGTAATCTATTTCTGTGTTCTGATGCTATCTTATTCTTTTAATCCCTCAACAACTTGTGTGCTGATATGTTTTGGAACGGGGTTGTGTTTAGAATAGGTGCAAGCTAGGGCAGACTACTGGGATAGTATAGACAGGAGAGTTTAATGGCACAGAGGCGTTCTTTTTACAGCCTTTAAAGCAGTCTTTGGATAGACGCATGGCTGGTGGACGGCGATCCCAACAAAACGTTTTGGTCAACGTGCATTTAACAAGGATATCAGACCAAATGGGAGGCACCGTCTTTACTGAGATCGCAGCGACGCAAGAGCTGGTACCTGGCATTTGTAGTGAACGTGCCAGGTTAGCTAATGCAAAACTAGGATTCCCTCACTGGTGCTGTGCGCCGTTTAGAACTCACATCCGTAAAAACAAAGACAAAGCAAGAATTTCCTTTCCCGTGGAAGGAAATCAGAAATCAATTTGTGTTTCGCCTTTCTGTGCAGACCAGTTCAGCATTACAAAATGTACAAAGAGGAACTGAAGTTTCCGCTGCCTTTCCATCTATGTCATTTCATGTTCTTTCCTTCAAGCCCAGGGTTTGGCCTCAGTGAATACGGAGTTCGAGTCAGTGTGTGAACCTTGGCTCAAACACGGCATGTTGCAGAACAACGGGCGATGCTCTCGGCCCAGCTGCTCAGGGGGAACGTACTCCTTCTCCAGGAACGCTCCCCATCCTAGGATGGTCTATCACATGCCAGGTAAGGGTGGCTGAGAAACAACCAATTAGCCTGGACTACTGCCCTGACAAAGCCAAAGAGAAATGGGAGCGTAACGCCATAGCGTTCCAAAAGTACCCACTGCTCCCCTGTCCTGTATGGAAGAGAAGCATTGGAGCAGCACGCACGAGTCGCTAAGAAACCCCCCCCATCTGGAACTGGGATTAGTCACGGCCAAAAGAGGGACACCTCTGGGGAACAGTAGGGCGATGCAGTGTCCCTACTGTGGCCGCTTGCGGGGTAGCACAGCGCCTTTATGGTAGTAAAGACGGCATCCCTTCCTCTGTTTGCACAGGCTTAAACAACGCTCCAATCTGCGTCGTAAGAAGCACCTTTTCAAGAGAACGCCCGTCTGCTGGCAACACCGTCTTCCCCCAGCTAGAATCACAACATCTGCTAACTGGGAAGGCCACAGGCAAGGCATCTGCCAACTGCAGCCTTCCAAGGCTCCTGGGTTTCCCGCAAAGGGACATAGGCGCTTCACGGCCCACGACAGGTGAGGATGGGCACCAGACTGCCCTGTTAGACAGCAGCAGAGGAGGAACCTGAGCTGTTAAAAGGTGCAGCTGGGTCTCAGCCAGGGCACTGCGCCATCACAGCTCGCGTCCAGCTGAAGGGAGGGAACACAGGGCAATGACCGCGCATTTAAAAGGCAGGCATTGCTTCCCTTCTGCGTGTGGTAGTCCCTACATCTGAAAAGATTTCTCCTTGCTAATTACACTTGCATCTTTATAGCTTCTAGAGGTTATACGCTCACGACACGTGTCCTAACTCCACGTTTGTCAGCAGTTACTGTATCGGCGAGCAACGTGTTGCGCTAGGAGTTCCACAGCACCACCAGCATGCATCGAGGAAACATGCTTTCCAGGGTTTTCTTCAGCTTGCTTAGGCATCTCAGCAAATAGCTGCATGAACGTATTATGTGCGGTCGTAAAAGCAAACAAAAAAGGAAGGAAATACACCCCCTCACAGATCTCTAAAACGCGGCTTGTGCGTTTCTGTACTTAGAAGTGACTCCCCTGCACGGAAGAGAGGGTGAATCTTATGGCCTTTCTGTTTCAACTTGAGAAAACACTCTGCCTCTTGATTTCCAGAAGGACGAACACATGTTCCAGAGAGGATTCCAAAGACGACGCCTTCAGGAGAAAAGGTAAGGGACCGCACACTCTCCAGAAAAAGGTAATGCGACTGTTGCTGCATTGGTACCGGACAGCAGAGGGCACTACGAAGACGTTTTGCAGCAAAGATTCTAAAGAGAAGGATTCCCTTGTCCAACTCCTCTGTTTTAACTGAGGGGTTTTTTTCTGCCTACACGTTGCCTACATGTTGAGCTCTGGTTCTTGAGCTGGGTCTAGCAGAGATCATGCTTTATTTTTCCTGTTGGCTTCTAAGTGGAAAAATCAGTTCTTCAAACTCTATTGACTGTGCTTTGGCTGCAAAATAGCTACACAACGGCCAGAGACTGCCATAGAACCACGGAATCATTTAGGTTGGAAAAGACCTTGAAGATCATTGAGTCCAACCGCAAACCTAACACTGTCAAGTCCACCACTGGACCATGTCCTTAAGCGCCACACCTACACGTCTTCTAAATATCCTCAGGGCCTTTTTCCACCAGGCACCTTTCCAGCCACGCTTCCCCAAGCCTGTAGCGCTGCATGGGGTCGCTGTGACCCAAGTGCAGGACCTGGCTGGGCCTTACCACCTGCCTGTCCTCTACGTGCCACGTGATGGCGCTCAAGATGATCGGCTCCACCACAACCGTCCCCAGCACCGAGACCAGACTGACGAGCCTGTATTTCTACACATGTTCTGCAGCAGAAGGATAACATCCAACGTTACACATTACGCCACGCAGATCTGTTAATATTCTGGGTGACCATGTATCCCAAGCTGTAACAATTAAGCTCTAGGCGGCCAGAGGCAACCAAAGAGCAGTCTTAGAGGCGGTTTCTGCTGCGCCCTCTTCCAGGGCACCAGTGTTTGCTCTATACTTCACGTTGTCTTCAACTGCCGCCTCAGTGGAGTCAAGCCAACTCTTTACACATTGTTTTCTATTTTGGAAAAGCTCTTGAAGAAACGATTCCAGGCCTCTGCACAACCTGCAAGTAGGCAGGGAATCTGCAGTGCGTCTGTCAGCCAGCCTTCCTCTCCGTGGGTCAACTTGCGTCATGGTCATCAAGCCCAAGAGAACGTGAATTCTGACCGGAGCTACCTGGATCGGGACGTAAAGGTAAGACCCGAGTGCTGGAGTAGATGGCTGCCTATAGCGGTACATCTTCTTCTTTGTCTTGCGGGTGGTGTGGGGCATTATACGTACTATTTTTTTCCCCAGTGTGGATTCTACTGACTCAAATTTCTCTTTACCATTTACTCCAAGTCGCTTTCACCTAACTGGAAGTTGCTATTCCCCAATTCCTGGGGAAGCAATGCAGCTGGCACAGGGGCTGAGCCCTGTTCTCTGAACAACAGCCCGCAAGTCCTACATGCCACACGCAAGGGGCTTTCCATGGAGTAAACACCCCTTACGGATTCCTCCCTGTGCCTCTGAAGCGCCGTGTACACGGCACTCTCTCAGCATGGCCTCTGGCACTCGGGTGTCCTTCGCTCACACTGCGGCCAAACCGATGGCACATCTGAGGCTGGGCAATTGGCGCAGCTGTAAACCTGGGTGCTCACAGAGCCAGAGCTAAACGAAAACACACCCAAAACCCCTGTGGCCAAGCAGCTTCTCTTCTCTCATGGTAACTATCCTGTACATCTTCCAGGTGCTGGGAAGACTCGGCCGAGCCTTACAGACAGATTCACTGAGAGAAATCCAAGAGTGGATCGCAAGTGCAAGTAAAGAAGGTAAGAAACGAAGGCACCTGCATTCCTTTCTGAAAAGCAGGTGCTGCTGCCTATCCACCTTAACCCCTGCAATTCTCATAGACCTGCCCTGAGTGGGGTTGCTGGGGTGGAAGGAATAGGGGCCAGTGAAGTGTGCTTGGCCAGCGGTGGCTGCGCTGAGCAGTCAGGTGACAGGACAGGCAAACCAGTCCCTCAGACCTCAGCGCACCCCGTTTGGTGCAGGGGGGAAAAACGTGCTCTCCCAGTGGAGCTCTGGGCTGCTGTGGGCTGGGGAAGGGCAGAAAGCAAAGGAATTGGGTCTCTCCTACGTCCTTAAGGCCTTGGAAAATGCATCAGGGAACCTTTGAATTCACCCCTGAACATCCAGATCAACAAGTGGGAAATTGAACAAAATTTTGGCTACCTTCCGTTTCAGAGAAAGACTTCTTGTACAGCCAGATCTCCTCAGACCTGACTGACAAAGGCGTGCTGAAGTCGAAGGAAGGTTCAGCAGAGAACACAAAGACCCAGACTCTGCTAAAGCCTCAGCCCCCTCCTCGCAGAAGTCCAGCAGAGCAGACGAAGACCCAGGCTCTCCTAAAGCCTCACCCTCCTCCTCCGAGAGGTCCAGAAGGGGAACAGAAGCAGTCCAGGTAAAACCTGCAGGGAGGCGGCGACAATTAGGGATAAGCTCAACCTCATCGCCACAAATCCTCCTTTGTCCTCCTGGCAGAAACACAACTTTGCCATTGAACTTCCTCAGGCACAGCCTCAACCAAAAACGCTCCTCACTACAAACAACCCCACGCTCTTGGCTACAAATTTTGTTACTACAGGAACGGCACCGAGTTTCAGGGGCACTCAAAACCCCTTTGGAAACAAACACCTGTATACTGCAGCGCAGAGTTTTTCCTAGTTACCAAGTTAGACGTTCCTTCTTTTCCATTCAAGCCTTCAACTAAAGAATCGCAAGCAAGACAAAACACGAAGCAGTCATGGCAATGAGAGGTGTTTAGACACCCTGTGTCTGGGATGCTCCTCACCAAACAGCACAGGGAGCATGAATGTTCAGAAGCTCTAGCTTTTGGTTTTGCAGCAGGACACAACTTCAGCGACAGTAGGAGAAACGACATTTCAAACCGGAATGTCGGTTCTCTAAGAGCTACATACCCAAGACCCTCTCGTGTTGCAGCCGTTCAAGGGGTTTCTCTTGATACGATATTCCTGTAAATCTTCTCCTACCTGGTGCCACTCAGAAATACAGCCAGGGGAGGGACACGTGGACACCAAAATCTCCTCCTCTGCATTACACACAAGCTGAAACTCCTTCTGCCAAGGAACCTTGCGCATGCTCCTGTCCTCACAGCTGCATAGGGAACAAAACCTAACCAGTCTACCACAATCCTAAGCCTAGCCTGAGACTCTACAGCTTTCTTTTTCACAATCTTTTCCAGAAGGGGAAGGAGAATGTCTTTTGCTCACAAGGCTGAGAAGCAGGGTTCCAGCACAAGCGGACCGGGGAAGAACTGGGGCTGAGACAGCGCTATGGCAACAAGAGGCCGTCCTGCCTTCACACTCCAGCAGAAGTCTCTTCTTCAACAGGCCACCCCCAAACTATAGATACCTCCCTTTCCAGTGCAGAACCCCCTCTTAAGAGCCACCGAAGCGGCTCCCAGTCATCTTCGCATACAGAAGTACGTCATCTCACCGCTGAGATTGTAGAGATAGTTGTTGAGACTCCCTGTTAAAATAAATTTGTGTTTGTTGTATTAAGTCCTCAAGTGATTCAACCACGCCGTGCTGCACGGGTATATGGGAAGTGAGCTACATGAAAAAAAAAAGAAGAGTGAACACGTTTTGGCACCCAGTGCATCTTTTTGCGTCACTCAGCCAGGCCTGCACAAAGAGCTCTTGTGTGCAGACTTGACTCAACAGTCCCAGACCTACTGGGGCAAGAAGAGGGGCACACGCACATCAAGCCCTAGGCCCTGGGGGGGGGGGGGGGGGGAAGAAAAAGAAAAAAAAAAAAAAAAGAGCCCGGAGTTTCAAAATCTGGCCAGCGCAGCGACTGCAGATGTGTGCCTCACAGCAAGCTAGAATTTGCTTTTATAGCTCTCGTGAGTAGCAGAGAAGCATCACAAATTGCAGTGTCCAATGCCCCTCTACTCCGCTCTGGTGAGACCCCGCCTGGAGCACTGCGTCCAGCTCTGGGCCTCCCGCCCCAGCCTAAGAAGGTCATGGACCTGTTGGAGCGAGTGCAGAGGAGGGCCACCAGGATGATCAGAGGGCTGGAGCAGCTGTCGCGTGAGGACACGCTGAGAGAGTTGGGGCTGTTCAGCCTGGAGAAGAGAAGGCGCCGGGGAGACCTTATAGCGGCCTACCCGTGCCTAAAGGGGGCCTACAGGAAAGATCGGGCAGTGTAGTGATAGGATGAAGGGTAATGGTTTTAAACAGGAAGAGGGTAGATTTAAAGTAGCTGTTTGGAAGGAATTCTTTGCTGTGAGGCTGGTGAGACACTGGAACAGGTGGCGCAGGGAAGTTGTGTCTGCCCCATGCCCGGCAGTGTTCAAGGCCAGGTTGCATGGGCCTTTGAGCAACCTGGTCTCGTGGAAGGTGTCCCTGGCCACGCCATTGAAATAGAGGCCCGCAATGAGAGAGGTGCGTCTGGAACTCTTTCAGGCCTTGTGAGTGAACTGTGAAAGCAGAAGAATTGGGGTCCGGCAGTTTTAAACGTACCTTCTCCCAAAAGCAGAGAAAGGTGATAAATGGACCCTACTTCCATTTCTTTTCCAGAGCAAGATTACGCAGGGCGGACAGGCTCGTTGAAAACATCTGGCTGCTTGAGGGGGAAGGAGAGAAATCCTGTTAGCACAGCATTAAGGAAAGAGGAGCTTAGCCCCGAGCAGAGCTCAGGGTACTCTTTCCAAGAGCCCCTGCCTCCACTTCAAACCGCGTCTACTGTAGTGACAAGTACCGCCTTCATTCCCATTTCCCACAGCAGGAGAGGAGCATGGATGAGTAGCAGTCACTCACAGGGACGATGTCCTGCAATAGTTGGGCCCGCAGACCACGAGCTAATGGGCCGCTATGGCCCCCCCGCCCTGCGGTGGGACCAAGAGCACTGATTCTGGTCCACCCTCGCAGGGAGGGAAAAGTCATCTCTGATAGCTGTGCTTTCTGGAATATGAGCAGTGGGCAGGAAGGAAGAGCCTGTGAAACCCAGACGCAGCCAGCAGCCTGTGGCTTAGTGTCTGCATCTACAGAATAACGCTTGTCAACTGGGAGGATTTCGAAGGAGACCTGACAAGTAGACGGGAGCTGCAACCTCAGTGTAGCAGGAATCTTGGTTTTGTGGGCAAAGCAGCACCGGAGACAGCTCCGGCAGTAACCAGTTGCCACATCCCAATGTCGATGTTGAGATTTTCTTCCTGGCACTGCATTCAAACAGCAATCACACAACTGCATTTAACATTCTTGCGGGTCAATGCCTGAAAAGGCGTTTTGACGCTTACTCGTTTCACCCCATTAACCCTACTTGACGATGACGATTCCACCTGTTGAAACTGTGGAGCGCTGCGCTCGTAGTCTAGAAAAAATCAGCTCTGAAATCCTGTCCAGAAGCGTGAATTTTCTTGAACACAGAACCCAAAGGCCAGGTGGTTTATAGTCCTGTGCACAGCCCTGCTGTTAAAGAGGAAGGGTGCTAAAAACAAAGGATGAACGGGAGGTACTCAAGCTCTTCCCTCTGCTAATGAGAGGCCGCCATGGCGGCGCGCAGCTCCCTGCTGTCACAAGGGACGGGAGCGGTTCTAGAACCTTCCCCGCATCACCAGCCCTCGCGGCCACAGGCGCTCGGCAGAGCGGACACGCCGGGCTGCTGCTCGCTCTGCTGAAGACTCCTCCACGAGGAAAGACGTGAATCCCCGCTACAGGGTGAACGTTAGCTGCTGCAGCTGGCAAAAAGGTGCCGCCGACCTGGTCGCCTGCTGAGAAGGAGGTCCTCTACAGCGCTGCAGCTCTCTCAGGTAGGTAGATGTTTCTGGCCGCTGCCCCACCACTTACACGCTTTCCAGTCACAGACTGAGACCTGGTGAAAAAGCAATGCATGACCTGGGTTACAGTTTTTTTTCCTCGAGAGCTCCTTAACACAGTCACATATAAGACTACTACTCTAAATTAAACTGCTGTAAGCATTCTTTGTAAGGAAATGGGAAGCCTTTACGTATTTCTGAATCCTGCATTTTGGGCACGATTTCATTTTCAACTATTAAAATGACTGTGCCGGCTGGGGACATTGTTCTGTCAAACATCCAGTCATTTGTGCTATCGCTGCATTTAACGTTAGACTGTTTCATGGAAGGGAGTCGATTCTGGCCCTCTACTCTGCCCTGGTGAGACCCCACCTGGAGTACCGCGTCCAGCTCTGGAGCCCCCAACACAGGAAAGACATGGAGCTGTTGGAGCGGGTCCAGAGGAGGGCCACCAAGATGATCAGAGGGCTGGAGCACCCCTCCTAGCTGTGAAGGTGCCAGGGAGACCTTAGAGCAGCCTTCCAATACTTCAAGGGGGCCTACAGGAGAGATGGGGAGGGACTTTTTACAAGGGCATGTAGTGAGAGGATGCGGGGGAATGGTTTTAAACTGGAAGAGGGTAGATTTAGACTGGATGTTAGGAAGGAATTTTTAACTCTGAGGGTGGTAAGGCACTGGAACAGGTTGCGCAGAGAAGCTGTGGAAGCTCCATC
>NW_028127311.1:0-85509 GCF_965231255.1 Vanellus vanellus
GGGGAAAAGTAATGCTGGTTCTCACTGCCTCCTGGAACCCTTTCAAATGCCCCAGACAATTTGGCCCTCTCTGCTTTCCTGTGGACTCCATCCTCAAAAGCACCTGTTTTCGCTTTCGGCAGCCTCCGGAGCAAAAAAGACAAACGTCCAGCTTTTGCTGCCACAGCAAAGGTGCCAGCGGGGAAAAGTAATGCTGGTTCTCACTGCCTCCTGGAACCCTTTCAAATGCCCCAGACAATTTGGCCCTCTCTGCTTTCCTGCGGACTCTATCCTCAAAAGCGACTTTTTTCACTTTCGGCGCACTCCGGTGGTAAAAAGACAAACGTCCAGCTTTTGCTGCCACAGCAAAGGTGCCAGCGGGAAAAGTGATGCTGGTTCTCACTGCCTCCTGGAACTCTTTCAAATGCCACAGACAATTTGGCCCTCTCTGCTTTCCTGCGGACTCCATCCTCAAAAGCACCTGTTTTCGCTTTCGGCAGCCTCCGGAGCAAAAAAGACAAACGTCCAGCCTTTGCTGCCACAACAAAGGTGCCAGCGGGGAAAAGTAATGCTGGTTCTCACTGCCTCCTGGAACCCTTTCAAATGCCCCAGACAATTTGGCCCTCTCTGCTTTCCTGCGGACTCTATCCTCAAAAGCACCTGTTTTCGCTTTCGGCAGCCTCCGGAGCAAAAAAGACAAACGTCCAGCTTTTGCTGCCACAGCAAAGGTGCCAGCGGGGAAAAGTAATGCTGGTTCTCACTACCTCCTTGAACCCTTTCAAATGCCACAGACAATTTGGCCCTCTCTGCTTTCCTGCGGAATCCATCCTCAAAAGCACCTGTTTTCGCTTTCGGCAACCTCCGGAGCAAAAAAGACAAACGTCCAGCTTTTGCTGCCACAGCAAAGGTGCCAGCGGGGAAAAGTAATGCTGGTTCTCACTGCCTCCTGGAACCCTTTCAAATGCCACAGACAATTTGGCCCTCTCTGCTTTCCTGCGGACTCCATCCTCAAAAGCACCTGTTTTCGCTTTCGGCAGCCTCCGGAGCAAAAAAGACAAACGTCCAGCTTTTGCTGCCACAGCAAAGGTGCCAGCGGGGAAAAGTAATGCTGGTTCTCACTGCCTCCTGGAACCTCTTCAAATGCCCCAGACAATTTGGCCCTCTCTGCTTTCCTGTGGACTCCATCCTCAAAAGCACCTGTTTTCGCTTTCGGCAGCCTCCGGAGCAAAAAAGACAAACGTCCAGCTTTTGCTGCCACAGCAAAGGTGCCAGCGGGGAAAAGTAATGCTGGTTCTCACTGCCTCCTGGAACCCGTTCAAATGCCCCAGACAATTTGGCCCTCTCTGCTTTCCTGCGGACTCCATCCTCAAAAGCACCTGTTTTCGCTTTCGGCAGCCTCCGGACCAAAAAAGACAAACGTCCAGCTTTTGCTGCCACAGCAAAGGTGCCAGCGGGGAAAAGTAATGCTGGTTCTCACTGCCTCCTGGAACCCTTTCAAATGCCCCTGACAATTTGGCCCTCTCTGCTTTCCTGCGGACTCTATCCTCAAAAGCATCTTTTTTCACTTTCGGCGCCTTCCGGTGGTAAAAAGACAAACGTCCAGCTTTTGCTGCCACAGCAAAGGTGCCAGCGGGGAAAAGTAATGCTGGTTCTCACTGCCTCCTGGAACTCTTTCAAATGCCACAGACAATTTGGCCCTCTCTGCTTTCCTGCGGACTCCATCCTCAAAAGCACCTATTTTCGCTTTCAGCAGCCTCCGGAGCAAAAAAGACAAACGTCCAGCTTTTGCTGCCACAGCAAAGGTGCCAGTGGGGAAAAGTAATGCTGGTTCTCACTGCCTCCTGGAACCCTTTCAAATGCCCCTGACAATTTGGCCCTTTCTGCTTTCCTGTGGACTCCATCCTCAAAAGCACCTGTTTTCGCTTTCGGCAGCCTCCGGAGCAAAAAAGACAAACGTCCAGCTTTTGCTGCCACAGCAAAGGTGCCAGCGGGGAAAAGTAATGCTGGTTCTCACTGCCTCCTGGAACCCGTTCAAATGCCACAGACAATTTGGCCCTCTCTGCTTTCCTGCGGACTCCATCCTCAAAAGCACCTGTTTTCGCTTTCGGCAGCCTCCGGACCAAAAAAGACAAACGTCCAGCTTTTGCTGCCACAGCAAAGGTGCCAGCGGGGAAAAGTAATGCTGGTTCTCACTGCCTCCTGGAACCCTTTCAAATGCCACAGACAATTTGGCCCTCTCTGCTTTCCTGCGGACTCCATCCTCAAAAGCACCTATTTTTGCTTTCGGCGCCCTCCGGAGCAAAAAAGACAAACGTCCAGCTTTTGCTGCCACAACAAAGGTGCCAGCGGGGAAAAGTAATGCTGGTTCTCACTGCCTCCTGGAACCCTTTCAAATGCCCCTGACAATTTGGCCCTCTCTGCTTTCCTGCGGACTCCATCCTCAAAAGCACCTATTTTCGCTTTCGGCAGCCTCCGGAGCAAAAAAGACAAACGTCCAGCTTTTGCTGCCACAGCAAAGGTGCCAGCGGGGAAAAGTAATGCTGGTTCTCACTGCCTCCTGGAACCCTTTCAAATGCCACAGACAATTTGGCCCTCTCTGCTTTCCTGCGGACTCCATCCTCAAAAGCACCTGTTTTTCACTTTCGGCAGCATCCGGAGCAAAAAAGACAAACGTCCAGCTTTTGCTGCCACAGCAAAGGTGCCAGCGGGGAAAAGTAATGCTGGTTCTCACTGCCTCCTGGAACCCTTTCAAATGCCACAGACAATTTGGCCCTCTCTGCTTTCCTGTGGACTCCATCCTCAAAAGCACCTGTTTTCGCTTTCGGCAGCCTCCGGAGCAAAAAAGACAAACGTCCAGCTTTTGCTGCCACAGCAAAGGTGCCAGCGGGGAAAAGTAATGCTGGTTCTCACTGCCTCCTGGAACCCTTTCAAATGCCCCAGACAATTTGGCCCTCTCTGCTTTCCTGCGGACTCCATCCTCAAAAGCACCTGTTTTCGCTTTCGGCAGCCTCCGGAGCAAAAAAGACAAACGTCCAGCTTTTGCTGCCACAGCAAAGGTGCCAGCGGGGAAAAGTAATGCTGGTTCTCACTGCCTCCTGGAACCTGTTCAAATGCCCCAGACAATTTGGCCCTCTCTGCTTTCCTGCGGACTCCATCCTCAAAAGCACCTGTTTTCGCTTTCGGCAGCCTCCGGAGCAAAAAAGACAAACGGCCAGCTTTTGCTGCCTCAGCAAAGGTGCCAGCGGGGAAAAGTAATGCTGGTTCTCACTGCCTCCTGGAACCCTTTCAAATGCCACAGACAATTTGGCCCTCTCTGCTTTCCTGCGGACTCCATCCTCAAAAGCACCTGTTTTCGCTTTCGGCAGCCTCCGGAGCAAAAAAGACAAACGTCCAGCTTTTGCTGCCACAGCAAAGGTGCCAGCGGGAAAAGTAATGCTGGTTCTCACTGCCTCCTGGAACCCTTTCAAATGCCCCAGACAATTTGGCCCTCTCTGCTTTCCTGCGGACTCCATCCTCAAAAGCACCTGTTTTCGCTTTCGGCAGCCTCCGGAGCAAAAAAGACAAACGTCCAGCTTTTGCTGCCACAGCAAAGGTGCCAGTGGGGAAAAGTAATGCTGGTTCTCACTGCCTCCTGGAACCCTTTCAAATGCCCCTGACAATTTGGCCCTCTCTGCTTTCCTGCGGACTCTATCCTCAAAAGCGCCTTTTTTCTCTTTCGGCGTCCTCCGGTGGTAAAAAGAAAAACGTCCAGCTTTTGCTGCCACAGCAAAGGTGCCAGCGGGGAAAAGTAATGCTGGTTCTCACTGCCTCCTGGAACTCTTTCAAATGCCACAGACAATTTGGCCCTCTCTGCTTTCCTGCGGACTCCATCCTCAAAAGCACCTATTTTCGCTTTCGGCAGCCTCCGGAGCAAAAAAGACAAACGTCCAGCTTTTGCTGCCACAGCAAAGGTGCCAGCGGGGAAAAGTAATGCTGGTTCTCACTGCCTCCTGGAACCCTTTCAAATGCCCCAGACAATTTGGCCCTCTCTGCTTTCCTGTGGACTCCATCCTCAAAAGCACCTGTTTTCGCTTTCGGCAGCCTCCGGAGCAAAAAAGACAAACGTCCAGCTTTTGCTGCCACAGCAAAGGTGCCAGCGGGGAAAAGTAATGCTGGTTCTCACTGCCTCCTGGAACCCTTTCAAATGCCACAGACAATTTGGCCCTCTCTGCTTTCCTGCGGACTCTATCCTCAAAAGCGACTTTTTTCACTTTCGGCGCACTCCGGTCGTAAAAAGACAAACGTCCAGCTTTTGCTGCCACAGCAAAGGTGCCAGCGGGGAAAAGTGATGCTGGTTCTCACTGCCTCCTGGAACTCTTTCAAATGCCACAGACAATTTGGCCCTCTCTGCTTTCCTGCGGACTCCATCCTCAAAAGCACCTGTTTTCGCTTTCGGCAGCCTCCGGAGCAAAAAAGACAAACGTCCAGCTTTTGCTGCCACAGCAAAGGTGCCAGCGGGGAAAAGTAATGCTGGTTCTCACTGCCTCCTGGAACCCTTTCAAATGCCACAGACAATTTGGCCCTCTCTGCTTTCCTGTGGACTCCATCCTCAAAAGCACCTGTTTTCGCTTTCGGCAGCCTCCGGAGCAAAAAAGACAAACGTCCAGCTTTTGCTGCCACAGCAAAGGTGCCAGCGGGGAAAAGTAATGCTGGTTCTCACTGCCTCCTGGAACCCTTTCAAATGCCCCAGACAATTTGGCCCTCTCTGCTTTCCTGCGGACTCCATCCTCAAAAGCACCTGTTTTCGCTTTCGGCAGCGTCCGGAGCAAAAAAGACAAACGTCCAGCTTTTGCTGCCACAGCAAAGGTGCCAGCGGGGAAAAGTAATGCTGGTTCTCACTGCCTCCTGGAACCTGTTCAAATGCCCCAGACAATTTGGCCCTCTCTGCTTTCCTGCGGACTCCATCCTCAAAAGCACCTGTTTTCGCTTTCGGCAGCCTCCGGAGCAAAAAAGACAAACGGCCAGCTTTTGCTGCCTCAGCAAAGGTGCCAGCGGGGAAAAGTAATGCTGGTTCTCACTGCCTCCTGGAACCCTTTCAAATGCCACAGACAATTTGGCCCTCTCTGCTTTCCTGCGGACTCCATCCTCAAAAGCACCTGTTTTCGCTTTCGGCAGCCTCCGGAGCAAAAAAGACAAACGTCCAGCTTTTGCTGCCACAGCAAAGGTGCCAGCGGGGAAAAGTAATGCTGGTTCTCACTGCCTCCTGGAACCCTTTCAAATGCCCCAGACAATTTGGCCCTCTCTGCTTTCCTGCGGACTCCATCCTCAAAAGCACCTGTTTTCGCTTTCGGCAGCCTCCGGAGCAAAAAAGACAAACGTCCAGCTTTTGCTGCCACAGCAAAGGTGCCAGTGGGGAAAAGTAATGCTGGTTCTCACTGCCTCCTGGAACCCTTTCAAATGCCCCTGACAATTTGGCCCTCTCTGCTTTCCTGCGGACTCTATCCTCAAAAGCGCCTTTTTTCTCTTTCGGCGCCCTCCGGTGGTAAAAAGAAAAACGTCCAGCTTTTGCTGCCACAGCAAAGGTGCCAGCGGGGAAAAGTAATGCTGGTTCTCACTGCCTCCTGGAACTCTTTCAAATGCCACAGACAATTTGGCCCTCTCTGCTTTCCTGCGGACTCCATCCTCAAAAGCACCTATTTTCGCTTTCGGCAGCCTCCGGAGCAAAAAAGACAAACGTCCAGCTTTTGCTGCCACAGCAAAGGTGCCAGCGGGGAAAAGTAATGCTGGTTCTCACTGCCTCCTGGAACCCTTTCAAATGCCCCAGACAATTTGGCCCTCTCTGCTTTCCTGTGGACTCCATCCTCAAAAGCACCTGTTTTCGCTTTCGGCAGCCTCCGGAGCAAAAAAGACAAACGTCCAGCTTTTGCTGCCACAGCAAAGGTGCCAGCGGGGAAAAGTAATGCTGGTTCTCACTGCCTCCTGGAACCCTTTCAAATGCCACAGACAATTTGGCCCTCTCTGCTTTCCTGCGGACTCTATCCTCAAAAGCGACTTTTTTCACTTTCGGCGCACTCCGGTGGTAAAAAGACAAACGTCCAGCTTTTGCTGCCACAGCAAAGGTGCCAGCGGGGAAAAGTGATGCTGGTTCTCACTGCCTCCTGGAACTCTTTCAAATGCCACAGACAATTTGGCCCTCTCTGCTTTCCTGCGGACTCCATCCTCAAAAGCACCTGTTTTCGCTTTCGGCAGCCTCCGGAGCAAAAAAGACAAACGTCCAGCTTTTGCTGCCACAGCAAAGGTGCCAGCGGGGAAAAGTAATGCTGGTTCTCACTGCCTCCTGGAACCCTTTCAAATGCCACAGACAATTTGGCCCTCTCTGCTTTCCTGTGGACTCCATCCTCAAAAGCACCTGTTTTCGCTTTCGGCAGCCTCCGGAGCAAAAAAGACAAACGTCCAGCTTTTGCTGCCACAGCAAAGGTGCCAGCGGGGAAAAGTAATGCTGGTTCTCACTGCCTCCTGGAACCCTTTCAAATGCCCCAGACAATTTGGCCCTCTCTGCTTTCCTGCGGACTCCATCCTCAAAAGCACCTGTTTTCGCTTTCGGCAGCGTCCGGAGCAAAAAAGACAAACGTCCAGCTTTTGCTGCCACAGCAAAGGTGCCAGCGGGGAAAAGTAATGCTGGTTCTCACTGCCTCCTGGAACCTGTTCAAATGCCCCAGACAATTTGGCCCTCTCTGCTTTCCTGCGGACTCCATCCTCAAAAGCACCTGTTTTCGCTTTCGGCAGCCTCCGGAGCAAAAAAGACAAACGGCCAGCTTTTGCTGCCTCAGCAAAGGTGCCAGCGGGGAAAAGTAATGCTGGTTCTCACTGCCTCCTGGAACCCTTTCAAATGCCACAGACAATTTGGCCCTCTCTGCTTTCCTGCGGACTCCATCCTCAAAAGCACCTGTTTTCGCTTTCGGCAGCCTCCGGAGCAAAAAAGACAAACGTCCAGCTTTTGCTGCCACAGCAAAGGTGCCAGCGGGGAAAGTAATGCTGGTTCTCACTGCCTCCTGGAACCCTTTCAAATGCCCCAGACAATTTGGCCCTCTCTGCTTTCCTGCGGACTCCATCCTCAAAAGCACCTGTTTTCGCTTTCGGCAGCCTCCGGAGCAAAAAAGACAAACGTCCAGCTTTTGCTGCCACAGCAAAGGTGCCAGTGGGGAAAAGTAATGCTGGTTCTCACTGCCTCCTGGAACCCTTTCAAATGCCCCTGACAATTTGGCCCTCTCTGCTTTCCTGCGGACTCTATCCTCAAAAGCGCCTTTTTTCTCTTTCGGCGCCCTCCGGTGGTAAGAAGAAAAACGTCCAGCTTTTGCTGCCACAGCAAAGGTGCCAGCGGGGAAAAGTAATGCTGGTTCTCACTGCCTCCTGGAACTCTTTCAAATGCCACAGACAATTTGGCCATCTCTGCTTTCCTGCGGACTCCATCCTCAAAAGCACCTATTTTCGCTTTCGGCAGCCTCCGGAGCAAAAAAGACAAACGTCCAGCTTTTGCTGCCACAGCAAAGGTGCCAGCGGGGAAAAGTAATGCTGGTTCTCACTGCCTCCTGGAACCCTTTCAAATGCCCCAGACAATTTGGCCCTCTCTGCTTTCCTGTGGACTCCATCCTCAAAAGCACCTGTTTTCGCTTTCGGCAGCCTCCGGAGCAAAAAAGACAAACGTCCAGCTTTTGCTGCCACAGCAAAGGTGCCAGCGGGGAAAAGTAATGCTGGTTCTCACTGCCTCCTGGAACCCTTTCAAATGCCACAGACAATTTGGCCCTCTCTGCTTTCCTGCGGACTCTATCCTCAAAAGCGACTTTTTTCACTTTCGGCGCACTCCGGTGGTAAAAAGACAAACGTCCAGCTTTTGCTGCCACAGCAAAGGTGCCAGCGGGGAAAAGTGATGCTGGTTCTCACTGCCTCCTGGAACTCTTTCAAATGCCACAGACAATTTGGCCCTCTCTGCTTTCCTGCGGACTCCATCCTCAAAAGCACCTGTTTTCGCTTTCGGCAGCCTCCGGAGCAAAAAAGACAAACGTCCAGCCTTTGCTGCCACAACAAAGGTGCCAGCGGGGAAAAGTAATGCTGGTTCTCACTGCCTCCTGGAACCCTTTCAAATGCCCCAGACAATTTGGCCCTCTCTGCTTTCCTGCGGACTCTATCCTCAAAAGCACCTGTTTTCGCTTTCGGCAGCCTCCGGAGCAAAAAAGACAAACGTCCAGCTTTTGCTGCCACAGCAAAGGTGCCAGCGGGGAAAAGTAATGCTGGTTCTCACTACCTCCTTGAACCCTTTCAAATGCCACAGACAATTTGGCCCTCTCTGCTTTCCTGCGGAATCCATCCTCAAAAGCACCTGTTTTCGCTTTCGGCAACCTCCGGAGCAAAAAAGACAAACGTCCAGCTTTTGCTGCCACAGCAAAGGTGCCAGCGGGGAAAAGTAATGCTGGTTCTCACTGCCTCCTGGAACCCTTTCAAATGCCACAGACAATTTGGCCCTCTCTGCTTTCCTGCGGACTCCATCCTCAAAAGCACCTGTTTTCGCTTTCGGCAGCCTCCGGAGCAAAAAAGACAAACGTCCAGCTTTTGCTGCCACAGCAAAGGTGCCAGCGGGGAAAAGTAATGCTGGTTCTCACTGCCTCCTGGAACCTCTTCAAATGCCCCAGACAATTTGGCCCTCTCTGCTTTCCTGTGGACTCCATCCTCAAAAGCACCTGTTTTCGCTTTTGGCAACCTCCGGAGCAAAAAAGACAAACGTCCAGCTTTTGCTGCCACAGCAAAGGTGCCAGCGGGGAAAAGTAATGCTGGTTCTCACTGCCTCCTGGAACCCTTTCAAATGCCCCAGACAATTTGGCCCTCTCTGCTTTCCTGCGGACTCCATCCTCAAAAGCACCTATTTTCGCTTTCGGCAGCCTCCGGAGCAAAAAAGACAAACGTCCAGCTTTTGCTGCCACAGCAAAGGTGCCAGCGGGGAAAAGTAATGCTGGTTCTCACTGCCTCCTGGAACCCTTTCAAATGCCCCTGACAATTTGGCCCTCTCTGCTTTCCTGCGGACACTATCCTCAAAAGCGCCTTTTTTCACTTTCGGCGCCCTCCGGTGGTAAAAAGACAAACGTCCAGCTTTTGCTGCCACAGCAAAGGTGCCAGCGGGGAAAAGTAATGCTGGTTCTCACTGCCTCCTGGAACTCTTTCAAATGCCACAGACAATTTGGCCCTCTCTGCTTTCCTGCGGACTCCATCCTCAAAAGCACCTATTTTCGCTTTCAGCAGCCTCCGGAGCAAAAAAGACAAACGTCCAGCTTTTGCTGCCACAGCAAAGGTGCCAGCGGGGAAAAGTAATGCTGGTTCTCACTGCCTCCTGGAACCCTTTCAAATGCCACAGACAATTTGGCCCTTTCTGCTTTCCTGTGGACTCCATCCTCAAAAGCACCTGTTTTCGCTTTGCGCATCCTCAGGAGCAAAAAAGACAAACGTCCAGCTTTTGCTGCCACAGCAAAGGTGCCAGCGGGGAAAAGTAATGCTGGTTCTCACTGCCTCCTGGAACCCGTTCAAATGTCCCAGACAATTTGGCCCTCTCTGCTTTCCTGCGGACTCCATCCTCAAAAGCACCTGTTTTCGCTTTCGGCAGCCTCCGGACCAAAAAAGACAAACGTCCAGCTTTTGCTGCCACAGCAAAGGTGCCAGCGGGGAAAAGTAATGCTGGTTCTCACTGCCTCCTGGAACCCTTTCAAATGCCACAGACAATTTGGCCCTCTCTGCTTTCCTGCGGACTCCATCCTCAAAAGCACCTATTTTTGCTTTCGGCGCCCTCCGGAGCAAAAAAGACAAACGTCCAGCTTTTGCTGCCACAACAAAGGTGCCAGCGGGGAAAAGTAATGCTGGTTCTCACTGCCTCCTGGAACCCTTTCAAATGCCCCTGACAATTTGGCCCTCTCTGCTTTCCTGCGGACTCCATCCTCAAAAGCACCTATTTTCGCTTTCGGCAGCCTCCGGAGCAAAAAAGACAAACGTCCAGCTTTTGCTGCCACAGCAAAGGTGCCAGCGGGGAAAAGTAATGCTGGTTCTCACTGCCTCCTGGAACCCTTTCAAATGCCCCAGACAATTTGGCCCTCTCTGCTTTCCTGCGGACTCCATCCTCAAAAGCACCTGTTTTCGCTTTCGGCAGCGTCCGGAGCAAAAAAGACAAACGTCCAGCTTTTGCTGCCACAGCAAAGGTGCCAGCGGGGAAAAGTAATGCTGGCTCTCACTGCCTCCTGGAACCCTTTCAAATGCCACAGACAATTTGGCCCTCTCTGCTTTCTTGCGGACTCCATCCTCAAAAGCGCCTGTTTTCACTTTCGGCGCCCTCCGGTGGTAAAAATACAAACGTCCAGCTTTTGCTGCCACAGCAAAGGTGCCAGCGGGGAAAAGTGATGCTGGTTCTCACTGCCTCCTGGAACTCTTTCAAATGCCACAGACAATTTGGCCCTCTCTGCTTTCCTGCGGACTCCATCCTCAAAAGCACCTATTTTCGCTTTCGGCAGCCTCCGGAGCAAAAAAGACAAACGTCCAGCTTTTGCTGCCACAGCAAAGGTGCCAGCGGGGAAAAGTAATGCTGGTTCTCACTGCCTCCTGGAACCCTTTCAAATGCCACAGACAATTTGGCCCTCTCTGCTTTCCTGTGGACTCCATCCTCAAAAGCACCTGTTTTCGCTTTCGGCAGCCTCCGGAGCAAAAAAGACAAACGTCCAGCTTTTGCTGCCACAGCAAAGGTGCCAGCGGGGAAAAGTAATGCTGGTTCTCACTGCCTCCTGGAACCCTTTCAAATGCCCCAGACAATTTGGCCCTCTCTGCTTTCCTGCGGACTCCATCCTCAAAAGCACCTGTTTTCGCTTTCGGCAGCCTCCAAAGCAAAAAAGACAAACGTCCAGCTTTTGCTGCCACAGCAAAGGTGCCAGCGGGGAAAAGTAATGCTGGTTCTCACTGCCTCCTGGAACCTGTTCAAATGCCCCAGACAATTTGGCCCTCTCTGCTTTCCCTGCGGACTCCATCCTCAAAAGCACCTGTTTTCGCTTTCGGCAGCCTCCGGAGCAAAAAAGACAAACGGCCAGCTTTTGCTGCCTCAGCAAAGGTGCCAGCGGGGAAAAGTAATGCTGGTTCTCACTGCCTCCTGGAACCCTTTCAAATGCCACAGACAATTTGGCCCTCTCTGCTTTCCTGCGGACTCCATCCTCAAAAGCACCTGTTTTCGCTTTCGGCAGCCTCCGGAGCAAAAAAGACAAACGTCCAGCTTTTGCTGCCACAGCAAAGGTGCCAGCGGGGAAAAGTAATGCTGGTTCTCACTGCCTCCTGGAACCCTTTCAAATGCCCCAGACAATTTGGCCCTCTCTGCTTTCCTGCGGACTCCATCCTCAAAAGCACCTGTTTTCGCTTTCGGCAGCCTCCGGAGCAAAAAAGACAAACGTCCAGCTTTTGCTGCCACAGCAAAGGTGCCAGCGGGGAAAAGTAATGCTGGTTCTCACTGCCTCCTGGAACCCTTTCAAATGCCCCTGACAATTTGGCCCTCTCTGCTTTCCTGCGGACTCTATCCTCAAAAGCGCCTTTTTTCTCTTTCGGCGCCCTCCGGTGGTAAAAAGAAAAACCTCCAGCTTTTCCTGCCACAGCAAAGGTGCCAGCGGGGAAAAGTAATGCTGGTTCTCACTGCCTCCTGGAACTCTTTCAAATGCCACAGACAATTTGGCCCTCTCTGCTTTCCTGCGGACTCCATCCTCAAAAGCACCTATTTTCGCTTTCGGCAGCCTCCGGAGCAAAAAAGACAAACGTCCAGCTTTTGCTGCCACAGCAAAGGTGCCAGCGGGGAAAAGTAATGCTGGTTCTCACTGCCTCCTGGAACCCTTTCAAATGCCCCAGACAATTTGGCCCTCTCTGCTTTCCTGTGGACTCCATCCTCAAAAGCACCTGTTTTCGCTTTCGGCAGCCTCCGGAGCAAAAAAGACAAACGTCCAGCTTTTGCTGCCACAGCAAAGGTGCCAGCGGGGAAAAGTAATGCTGGTTCTCACTGCCTCCTGGAACCCTTTCAAATGCCCCTGACAATTTGGCCCTCTCTGCTTTCCTGCGGACTCCATCCTCAAAAGCGACTTTTTTCACTTTCGGCGCACTCCTGTGGTAAAAAGACAAACGTCCAGCTTTTGCTGCCACAGCAAAGGTGCCAGCGGGGAAAAGTGATGCTGGTTCTCACTGCCTCCTGGAACTCTTTCAAATGCCACAGACAATTTGGCCCTCTCTGCTTTCCTGCGGACTCCATCCTCAAAAGCACCTGTTTTCGCTTTCGGCAGCCTCCGGAGCAAAAAAGACAAACGTCCAGCCTTTGCTGCCACAACAAAGGTGCCAGCGGGGAAAAGTAATGCTGGTTCTCACTGCCTCCTGGAACCTCTTCAAATGCCCCAGACAATTTGGCCCTCTCTGCTTTCCTGCGGACTCCATCCTCAAAAGCACCTGTTTTCGCTTTCGACAGCCTCCGGAGCAAAAAAGACAAACGTCCAGCTTTTGCTGCCACAGCAAAGGTGCCAGCGGGGAAAAGTAATGCTGGTTCTCACTGCCTCCTGGAACTCCTTCAAATGCCCCAGACAATTTGGCTCTCTCTGCTTTCCTGCGGACTCTATCCTCAAAAGCACCTGTTTTCGCTTTCGGCAGCCTCCGGAGCAAAAAAGACAAACGTCCAGCTTTTGCTGCCACAGCAAACGTGCCAGCGGGGAAAAGTAATGCTGGTTCTCACTGCCTCCTGGAACCTCTTCAAATGCCACAGACAATTTGGCCCTCTCTGCTTTCCTGCGGACTCCATCCTCAAAAGCACCTGTTTTCGCTTTCGGCAGCGTCCGGAGCAAAAAAGACAAACGTCCAGCTTTTGCTGCCACAGCAAAGGTGCCAGCGGGGAAAAATAATGCTGGTTCTCACTGCCTCCTGGAACCCTTTCAAATGCCACAGACAATTTGGCCCTCTCTGCTTTCCTGCGGACTCCATCCTCAAAAGCACCTGTTTTCGCTTTCGGCAGCCTCCAGAGCAAAAAAGACAAACGTCCAGCTTTTGCTGCCACAGCAAAGGTGCCAGCGGGGAAAAGTAATGCTGGTTCTCACTGCCTCCTGGAACCCTTTCAAATGCCACAGACAATTTGGCCCTCTCTGCTTTCCTGCGGACTCCATCCTCAAAAGCACCTGTTTTCGCTTTCGGCAGCCTCCGGAGCAAAAAAGACAAACGTCCAGCTTTTGCTGCCACAGCAAAGGTGCCAGCGGGGAAAAGTAATGCTGGTTCTCACTGCCTCCTGGAACCCTTTCAAATGCCCCTGACAATTTGGCCCTCTCTGCTTTCCTGCGGACTCTATCCTCAAAAGCGCCTTTTTTCACTTTCGGCGCCCTCCGGTGGTAAAAAGACAAAAGTCCAGCTTTTGCTGCCACAGCAAAGGTGCCAGCGGGGAAAAGTAATGCTGGTTCTCACTGCCTCCTGGAACCCTTTCAAATGCCACAGACAATTTGGCCCTTTCTGCTTTCCTGTGGACTCCATCCTCAAAAGCACCTGTTTTCGCTTTCGGCAGCCTCCGGAGCAAAAAAGACAAACGTCCAGCTTTTGCTGCCACAGCAAAGGTGCCAGCGGGGAAAAGTAATGCTGGTTCTCACTGCCTCCTGGAACCCTTTCAAATGCCCCAGACAATTTGGCCCTCTCTGCTTTCCTGCGGACTCCATCCTCAAAAGCACCTGTTTTCGCTTTCGGCAGCCTCCGGACCAAAAAAAACCAAACGTCCAGCTTTTGCTCCCACAGCAAAGGTGCCAGCGGGGAAAAGTAATGCTGGTTCTCACTGCCTCCTGGAACCCTTTCAAATGCCACAGACAATTTGGCCCTCTCTGCTTTCCTGCGGACTCCATCCTCAAAAGCACCTATTTTTGCTTTCGGCGCCCTCCGGAGCAAAAAAGACAAATGTCCAGCTTTTGCTGCCACAGCAAAGGTGCCAGCGGGGAAAAGTAATGCTGGTTCTCACTGCCTCCTGGAACCCTTTCAAATGCCCCTGACAATTTGGCCCTCTCTGCTTTCCTGCGGACTCCATCCTCAAAAGCACCTATTTTCGCTTTCGGCAGCCTCCGGAGCAAAAAAGACAAACGTCCAGCTTTTGCTGCCACAGCAAAGGTGCCAGCGGGGAAAAGTAATGCTGGTTCTCACTACCTCCTTGAACCCTTTCAAATGCCCCAGACAATTTGGCCCTCTCTGCTTTCCTGCGGACTCCATCCTCAAAAGCACCTGTTTTCGCTTTCGGCAACATCCGGAGCAAAAAGACAAACGTCCAGCTTTTGCTGCCACAGCAAAGGTGCCAGCGGGGAAAAGTAATGCTGGTTCTCACTGCCTCCTGGAACCTGTTCAAATGCCCCAGACAATTTGGCCCTCTCTGCTTTCCTGCGGACTCCATCCTCAAAAGCACCTGTTTTCGCTTTTGGCAACCTCCGGAGCAAAAAAGACAAACGTCCAGCTTTTGCTGCCACAGCAAAGGTGCCAGCGGGGAAAAGTAATGCTGGTTCTCACTGCCTCCTGGAACCCTTTCAAATGCCACAGACAATTTGGCCCTCTCTGCTTTCCTGCGGACTCCATCCTCAAAAGCACCTGTTTTCGCTTTCGGCAGCCTCCGGAGCAAAAAAGACAAACGTCCAGCTTTTGCTGCCACAGCAAAGGTGCCAGCGGGGAAAAGTAATGCTGGTTCTCACTGCCTCCTGGAACCCTTTCAAATGCCCCAGACAATTTGGCCCTCTCTGCTTTCCTGCGGACTCCATCCTCAAAAGCACCTATTTTCGCTTTCGGCAGCCTCCGGAGCAAAAAAGACAAACGTCCAGCTTTTGCTGCCACAGCAAAGGTGCCAGCGGGGAAAAGTAATGCTGGTTCTCACTGCCTCCTGGAACCCTTTCAAATGCCACAGACAATTTGGCCCTCTCTGCTTTCCTGCGGACTCTATCCTCAAAAGCGCCTTTTTTCACTTTCGGCGCCTTCCGGTGGTAAAAAGACAAACGTCCAGCTTTTGCTGCCACAGCAAAGGTGCCAGCGGGGAAAAGTAATGCTGGTTCTCACTGCCTCCTGGAACCCTTTCAAATGCCCCAGACAATTTGGCCCTCTCTGCTTTCCTGCGGACTCCATCCTCAAAAGCACCTGTTTTCGCTTTCGGCAGCCTCCGGAGCAAAAAAGACAAACGTCCAGCTTTTGCTGCCACAGCAAAGGTGCCAGCGGGGAAAAGTAATGCTGGTTCTCACTGCCTCCTGGAACCTGTTCAAATGCCCCAGACAATTTGGCCCTCTCTGCTTTCCTGCGGACTCCATCCTCAAAAGCACCTGTTTTCGCTTTCGGCAGCCTCCGGAGCAAAAAAGACAAACGGCCAGCTTTTGCTGCCTCAGCAAAGGTGCCAGCGGGGAAAAGTAATGCTGGTTCTCACTGCCTCCTGGAACCCTTTCAAATGCCACAGACAATTTGGCCCTCTCTGCTTTCCTGCGGACTCCATCCTCAAAAGCACCTGTTTTCGCTTTCGGCAGCCTCCGGAGCAAAAAAGACAAACGTCCAGCTTTTGCTGCCACAGCAAAGGTGCCAGCGGGGAAAAGTAATGCTGGTTCTCACTGCCTCCTGGAACCCTTTCAAATGCCCCAGACAATTTGGCCCTCTCTGCTTTCCTGCGGACTCCATCCTCAAAAGCACCTGTTTTCGCTTTCGGCAGCCTCCGGAGCAAAAAAGACAAACGTCCAGCTTTTGCTGCCACAGCAAAGGTGCCAGCGGGGAAAAGTAATGCTGGTTCTCACTGCCTCCTGGAACCCTTTCAAATGCCCCTGACAATTTGGCCCTCTCTGCTTTCCTGCGGACTCTATCCTCAAAAGCGCCTTTTTTCTCTTTCGGCGCCCTCCGGTGGTAAAAAGAAAAACCTCCAGCTTTTCCTGCCACAGCAAAGGTGCCAGCGGGGAAAAGTAATGCTGGTTCTCACTGCCTCCTGGAACTCTTTCAAATGCCACAGACAATTTGGCCCTCTCTGCTTTCCTGCGGACTCCATCCTCAAAAGCACCTATTTTCGCTTTCGGCAGCCTCCGGAGCAAAAAAGACAAACGTCCAGCTTTTGCTGCCACAGCAAAGGTGCCAGCGGGGAAAAGTAATGCTGGTTCTCACTGCCTCCTGGAACCCTTTCAAATGCCCCAGACAATTTGGCCCTCTCTGCTTTCCTGTGGACTCCATCCTCAAAAGCACCTGTTTTCGCTTTCGGCAGCCTCCGGAGCAAAAAAGACAAACGTCCAGCTTTTGCTGCCACAGCAAAGGTGCCAGCGGGGAAAAGTAATGCTGGTTCTCACTGCCTCCTGGAACCCTTTCAAATGCCCCTGACAATTTGGCCCTCTCTGCTTTCCTGCGGACTCCATCCTCAAAAGCGACTTTTTTCACTTTCGGCGCACTCCTGTGGTAAAAAGACAAACGTCCAGCTTTTGCTGCCACAGCAAAGGTGCCAGCGGGGAAAAGTGATGCTGGTTCTCACTGCCTCCTGGAACTCTTTCAAATGCCACAGACAATTTGGCCCTCTCTGCTTTCCTGCGGACTCCATCCTCAAAAGCACCTGTTTTCGCTTTCGGCAGCCTCCGGAGCAAAAAAGACAAACGTCCAGCCTTTGCTGCCACAACAAAGGTGCCAGCGGGGAAAAGTAATGCTGGTTCTCACTGCCTCCTGGAACCTCTTCAAATGCCCCAGACAATTTGGCCCTCTCTGCTTTCCTGCGGACTCCATCCTCAAAAGCACCTGTTTTCGCTTTCGACAGCCTCCGGAGCAAAAAAGACAAACGTCCAGCTTTTGCTGCCACAGCAAAGGTGCCAGCGGGGAAAAGTAATGCTGGTTCTCACTGCCTCCTGGAACTCCTTCAAATGCCCCAGACAATTTGGCTCTCTCTGCTTTCCTGCGGACTCTATCCTCAAAAGCACCTGTTTTCGCTTTCGGCAGCCTCCGGAGCAAAAAAGACAAACGTCCAGCTTTTGCTGCCACAGCAAAGGTGCCAGCGGGGAAAAGTAATGCTGGTTCTCACTGCCTCCTGGAACCTCTTCAAATGCCACAGACAATTTGGCCCTCTCTGCTTTCCTGCGGACTCCATCCTCAAAAGCACCTGTTTTCGCTTTCGGCAGCCTCCGGAGCAAAAAAGACAAACGTCCAGCTTTTGCTGCCACAGCAAAGGTGCCAGCGGGGAAAAATAATGCTGGTTCTCACTGCCTCCTGGAACCCTTTCAAATGCCACAGACAATTTGGCCCTCTCTGCTTTCCTGCGGACTCCATCCTCAAAAGCACCTGTTTTCGCTTTCGGCAGCCTCCAGAGCAAAAAAGACAAACGTCCAGCTTTTGCTGCCACAGCAAAGGTGCCAGCGGGGAAAAGTAATGCTGGTTCTCACTGCCTCCTGGAACCCTTTCAAATGCCACAGACAATTTGGCCCTCTCTGCTTTCCTGCGGACTCCATCCTCAAAAGCACCTGTTTTCGCTTTCGGCAGCCTCCGGAGCAAAAAAGACAAACGTCCAGCTTTTGCTGCCACAGCAAAGGTGCCAGCGGGGAAAAGTAATGCTGGTTCTCACTGCCTCCTGGAACCCTTTCAAATGCCCCTGACAATTTGGCCCTCTCTGCTTTCCTGCGGACTCTATCCTCAAAAGCGCCTTTTTTCACTTTCGGCGCCCTCCGGTGGTAAAAAGACAAAAGTCCAGCTTTTGCTGCCACAGCAAAGGTGCCAGCGGGGAAAAGTAATGCTGGTTCTCACTGCCTCCTGGAACTCTTTCAAATGCCACAGACAATTTGGCCCTCTCTGCTTTCCTGCGGACTCCATCCTCAAAAGCACCTATTTTCGCTTTCAGCAGCCTCCGGAGCAAAAAAGACAAACGTCCAGCTTTTGCTGCCACAGCAAAGGTGCCAGCGGGGAAAAGTAATGCTGGTTCTCACTGCCTCCTGGAACCCTTTCAAATGCCACAGACAATTTGGCCCTTTCTGCTTTCCTGTGGACTCCATCCTCAAAAGCACCTGTTTTCGCTTTCGGCAGCCTCCGGAGCAAAAAAGACAAACGTCCAGCTTTTGCTGCCACAGCAAAGGTGCCAGCGGGGAAAAGTAATGCTGGTTCTCACTGCCTCCTGGAACCCTTTCAAATGCCCCAGACAATTTGGCCCTCTCTGCTTTCCTGCGGACTCCATCCTCAAAAGCACCTGTTTTCGCTTTCGGCAGCCTCCGGACCAAAAAAAAACAAACGTCCAGCTTTTGCTCCCACAGCAAAGGTGCCAGCGGGGAAAAGTAATGCTGGTTCTCACTGCCTCCTGGAACCCTTTCAAATGCCACAGACAATTTGGCCCTCTCTGCTTTCCTGCGGACTCCATCCTCAAAAGCACCTATTTTTGCTTTCGGCGCCCTCCGGAGCAAAAAAGACAAATGTCCAGCTTTTGCTGCCACAGCAAAGGTGCCAGCGGGGAAAAGTAATGCTGGTTCTCACTGCCTCCTGGAACCCTTTCAAATGCCCCTGACAATTTGGCCCTCTCTGCTTTCCTGCGGACTCCATCCTCAAAAGCACCTATTTTCGCTTTCGGCAGCCTCCGGAGCAAAAAAGACAAACGTCCAGCTTTTGCTGCCACAGCAAAGGTGCCAGCGGGGAAAAGTAATGCTGGTTCTCACTACCTCCTTGAACCCTTTCAAATGCCCCAGACAATTTGGCCCTCTCTGCTTTCCTGCGGACTCCATCCTCAAAAGCACCTGTTTTCGCTTTCGGCAACATCCGGAGCAAAAAGACAAACGTCCAGCTTTTGCTGCCACAGCAAAGGTGCCAGCGGGGAAAAGTAATGCTGGTTCTCACTGCCTCCTGGAACCTGTTCAAATGCCCCAGACAATTTGGCCCTCTCTGCTTTCCTGCGGACTCCATCCTCAAAAGCACCTGTTTTCGCTTTTGGCAACCTCCGGAGCAAAAAAGACAAACGTCCAGCTTTTGCTGCCACAGCAAAGGTGCCAGCGGGGAAAAGTAATGCTGGTTCTCACTGCCTCCTGGAACTCTTTCAAATGCCACAGACAATTTGGCCCTCTCTGCTTTCCTGCGGACTCCATCCTCAAAAGCACCTGTTTTCGCTTTCGGCAGCCTCCGGAGCAAAAAAGACAAACGTCCAGCTTTTGCTGCCACAGCAAAGGTGCCAGCGGGGAAAAGTAATGCTGGTTCTCACTGCCTCCTGGAACCCTTTCAAATGCCCCAGACAATTTGGCCCTCTCTGCTTTCCTGCGGACTCCATCCTCAAAAGCACCTATTTTCGCTTTCGGCAGCCTCCGGAGCAAAAAAGACAAACGTCCAGCTTTTGCTGCCACAGCAAAGGTGCCAGCGGGGAAAAGTAATGCTGGTTCTCACTGCCTCCTGGAACCCTTTCAAATGCCACAGACAATTTGGCCCTCTCTGCTTTCCTGCGGACTCTATCCTCAAAAGCGCCTTTTTTCACTTTCGGCGCCTTCCGGTGGTAAAAAGACAAACGTCCAGCTTTTGCTGCCACAGCAAAGGTGCCAGCGGGGAAAAGTAATGCTGGTTCTCACTGCCTCCTGGAACTCTTTCAAATGCCACAGACAATTTGGCCCTCTCTGCTTTCCTGCGGACTCCATCCTCAAAAGCACCTATTTTCGCTTTCAGCAGCCTCCGGAGCAAAAAAGACAAACGTCCAGCTTTTGCTGCCACAGCAAAGGTGCCAGCGGGGAAAAGTAATGCTGGTTCTCACTGCCTCCTGGAACCCTTTCAAATGCCCCTGACAATTTGGCCCTCTCTGCTTTCCTGCGGACTCCATCCTCAAAAGCACCTGTTTTCGCTTTTGGCAACCTCCGGTGGTAAAAAGACAAACGTCCAGCTTTTGCTGCCACAGCAAAGGTGCCAGCGGGGAAAAGTAATGCTGGTTCTCACTGCCTCCTGGAACTCTTTCAAATGCCACAGACAATTTGGCCCTCTCTGCTTTCCTGCGGACTCCATCCTCAAAAGCACCTGTTTTCGCTTTCGGCAGCCTCCGGACCAAAAAAGACAAACGTCCAGCTTTTGCTGCCACAGCAAAGGTGCCAGCGGGGAAAAGTAATGCTGGTTCTCACTGCCTCCTGGAACCCTTTCAAATGCCACAGACAATTTGGCCCTCTCTGCTTTCCTGCGGACTCCATCCTCAAAAGCACCTATTTTTGCTTTCGGCGCCCTCCGGAGCAAAAAAGACAAACGTCCAGCTTTTGCTGCCACAACAAAGGTGCCAGCGGGGAAAAGTAATGCTGGTTCTCACTGCCTCCTGGAACCCTTTCAAATGCCCCTGACAATTTGGCCCTCTCTGCTTTCCTGCGGACTCCATCCTCAAAAGCACCTATTTTCGCTTTCGGCAGCCTCCGGAGCAAAAAAGACAAACGTCCAGCTTTTGCTGCCACAGCAAAGGTGCCAGCGGGGAAAAGTAATGCTGGTTCTCACTGCCTCCTGGAACCCTTTCAAATGCCCCAGACAATTTGGCCCTCTCTGCTTTCCTGCGGACTCCATCCTCAAAAGCACCTGTTTTCGCTTTCGGCAGCGTCCGGAGCAAAAAAGACAAACGTCCAGCTTTTGCTGCCACAGCAAAGGTGCCAGCGGGGAAAAGTAATGCTGGTTCTCACTGCCTCCTGGAACCCTTTCAAATGCCACAGACAATTTGGCCCTCTCTGCTTTCTTGCGGACTCCATCCTCAAAAGCGCCTGTTTTCACTTTCGGCGCCCTCCGGTGGTAAAAAGACAAACGTCCAGCTTTTGCTGCCACAGCAAAGGTGCCAGCGGGGAAAAGTGATGCTGGTTCTCACTGCCTCCTGGAACTCTTTCAAATGCCACAGACAATTTGGCCCTCTCTGCTTTCCTGCGGACTCCATCCTCAAAAGCACCTATTTTCGCTTTCGGCAGCCTCCGGAGCAAAAAAGACAAACGTCCAGCTTTTGCTGCCACAGCAAAGGTGCCAGCGGGGAAAAGTAATGCTGGTTCTCACTGCCTCCTGGAACCCTTTCAAATGCCACAGACAATTTGGCCCTCTCTGCTTTCCTGTGGACTCCATCCTCAAAAGCACCTGTTTTCGCTTTCGGCAGCCTCCGGAGCAAAAAAGACAAACGTCCAGCTTTTGCTGCCACAGCAAAGGTGCCAGCGGGGAAAAGTAATGCTGGTTCTCACTGCCTCCTGGAACTCTTTCAAATGCCCCAGACAATTTGGCCCTCTCTGCTTTCCTGCGGACTCCATCCTCAAAAGCACCTGTTTTCGCTTTCGGCAGCGTCCGGAGCAAAAAAGACAAACGTCCAGCTTTTGCTGCCACAGCAAAGGTGCCAGCGGGGAAAAGTAATG
The DNA here is from genome assembly GCF_965231255.1 of Vanellus vanellus. NCBI lineage: Eukaryota > Metazoa > Chordata > Aves > Charadriiformes > Charadriidae > Vanellus > Vanellus vanellus. The sequence continues at coordinate 21,315 of NW_028127311.1, forward strand.
CTGGTTCTCACTGCCTCCTGGAACCTGTTCAAATGCCCCAGACAATTTGGCCCTCTCTGCTTTCCTGCGGACTCCATCCTCAAAAGCACCTGTTTTCGCTTTCGGCAGCCTCCGGAGCAAAAAAGACAAACGGCCAGCTTTTGCTGCCTCAGCAAAGGTGCCAGCGGGGAAAAGTAATGCTGGTTCTCACTGCCTCCTGGAACCCTTTCAAATGCCACAGACAATTTGGCCCTCTCTGCTTTCCTGCGGACTCCATCCTCAAAAGCACCTGTTTTCGCTTTCGGCAGCCTCCGGAGCAAAAAAGACTAACGTCCAGCTTTTGCTGCCACAGCAAAGGTGCCAGCGGGGAAAAGTAATGCTGGTTCTCACTGCCTCCTGGAACCCTTTCAAATGCCCCAGACAATTTGGCCCTCTCTGCTTTCCTGCGGACTCCATCCTCAAAAGCACCTGTTTTCGCTTTCGGCAGCCTCCGGAGCAAAAAAGACAAACGTCCAGCTTTTGCTGCCACAGCAAAGGTGCCAGTGGGGAAAAGTAATGCTGGTTCTCACTGCCTCCTGGAACCCTTTCAAATGCCCCTGACAATTTGGCCCTCTCTGCTTTCCTGCGGACTCTATCCTCAAAAGCGCCTTTTTTCTCTTTCGGCGCCCTCCGGTGGTAAAAAGAAAAACCTCCAGCTTTTCCTGCCACAGCAAAGGTGCCAGCGGGGAAAAGTAATGCTGGTTCTCACTGCCTCCTGGAACTCTTTCAAATGCCACAGACAATTTGGCCCTCTCTGCTTTCCTGCGGACTCCATCCTCAAAAGCACCTATTTTCGCTTTCGGCAGCCTCCGGAGCAAAAAAGACAAACGTCCAGCTTTTGCTGCCACAGCAAAGGTGCCAGCAAGGAAAAGTAATGCTGGTTCTCACTGCCTCCTGGAACCCTTTCAAATGCCCCAGACAATTTGGCCCTCTCTGCTTTCCTGTGGACTCCATCCTCAAAAGCACCTGTTTTCGCTTTCGGCAGCCTCCGGAGCAAAAAAGACAAACGTCCAGCTTTTGCTGCCACAGCAAAGGTGCCAGCGGGGAAAAGTAATGCTGGTTCTCACTGCCTCCTGGAACCCTTTCAAATGCCACAGACAATTTGGCCCTCTCTGCTTTCCTGCGGACTCTATCCTCAAAAGCGACTTTTTTCACTTTCGGCGCACTCAGGTGGTAAAAAGACAAACGTCCAGCTTTTGCTGCCACAGCAAAGGTGCCAGCGGGGAAAAGTGATGCTGGTTCTCACTGCCTCCTGGAACTCTTTCAAATGCCCCAGACAATTTGGCCCTCTCTGCTTTCCTGCGGACTCCATCCTCAAAAGCACCTGTTTTCGCTTTCGGCAGCCTCCGGAGCAAAAAAGACAAACGGCCAGCTTTTGCTGCCTCAGCAAAGGTGCCAGCGGGGAAAAGTAATGCTGGTTCTCACTGCCTCCTGGAACCCTTTCAAATGCCACAGACAATTTGGCCCTCTCTGCTTTCCTGCGGACTCCATCCTCAAAAGCACCTGTTTTCGCTTTCGGCAGCCTCCGGAGCAAAAAAGACAAACGTCCAGCTTTTGCTGCCACAGCAAAGGTGCCAGCGGGGAAAAGTAATGCTGGTTCTCACTGCCTCCTGGAACCCTTTCAAATGCCCCAGACAATTTGGCCCTCTCTGCTTTCCTGCGGACTCCATCCTCAAAAGCACCTGTTTTCGCTTTCGGCAGCCTCCGGAGCAAAAAAGACAAACGTCCAGCTTTTGCTGCCACAGCAAAGGTGCCAGCGGGGAAAAGTAATGCTGGTTCTCACTGCCTCCTGGAACCCTTTCAAATGCCCCAGACAATTTGGCCCTCTCTGCTTTCCTGTGGACTCCATCCTCAAAAGCACCTGTTTTCGCTTTCGGCAGCCTCCGGAGCAAAAAAGACAAACGTCCAGCTTTTGCTGCCACAGCAAAGGTGCCAGCGGGGAAAAGTAATGCTGGTTCTCACTGCCTCCTGGAACCCTTTCAAATGCCACAGACAATTTGGCCCTCTCTGCTTTCCTGCGGACTCTATCCTCAAAAGCGACTTTTTTCACTTTCGGCGCACTCCGGTCGTAAAAAGACAAACGTCCAGCTTTTGCTGCCACAGCAAAGGTGCCAGCGGGGAAAAGTGATGCTGGTTCTCACTGCCTCCCGGAACTCTTTCAAATGCCACAGACAATTTGGCCCTCTCTGCTTTCCTGCGGACTCCATCCTCAAAAGCACCTGTTTTCGCTTTCGGCAGCCTCCGGAGCAAAAAAGACAAACGTCCAGCCTTTGCTGCCACAACAAAGGTGCCAGCGGGGAAAAGTAATGCTGGTTCTCACTGCCTCCTGGAACCCTTTCAAATGCCCCAGACAATTTGGCCCTCTCTGCTTTCCTGCGGACTCTATCCTCAAAAGCACCTGTTTTCGCTTTCGGCAGCCTCCGGAGCAAAAAAGACAAACGTCCAGCTTTTGCTGCCACAGCAAAGGTGCCAGCGGGGAAAAGTAATGCTGGTTCTCACTACCTCCTTGAACCCTTTCAAATGCCACAGACAATTTGGCCCTCTCTGCTTTCCTACGGAATCCATCCTCAAAAGCACCTGTTTTCGCTTTCGGCAACCTCCGGAGCAAAAAAGACAAACGTCCAGCTTTTGCTGCCACAGCAAAGGTGCCAGCGGGGAAAAGTAATGCTGGTTCTCACTGCCTCCTGGAACCCTTTCAAATGCCACAGACAATTTGGCCCTCTCTGCTTTCCTGCGGACTCCATCCTCAAAAGCACCTGTTTTCGCTTTCGGCAGCGTCCGGAGCAAAAAAGACAAACGTCCAGCTTTTGCTGCCACAGCAAAGGTGCCAGCGGGGAAAAGTAATGCTGGTTCTCACTGCCTCCTGGAACCTCTTCAAATGCCCCAGACAATTTGGCCCTCTCTGCTTTCCTGTGGACTCCATCCTCAAAAGCACCTGTTTTCGCTTTTGGCAACCTCCGGAGCAAAAAAGACAAACGTCCAGCTTTTGCTGCCACAGCAAAGGTGCCAGCGGGGAAAAGTAATGCTGGTTCTCACTGCCTCCTGGAACCCTTTCAAATGCCCCAGACAATTTGGCCCTCTCTGCTTTCCTGCGGACTCCATCCTCAAAAGCACCTGTTTTCGCTTTCGGCAGCCTCCGGAGCAAAAAAGACAAACGTCCAGCTTTTGCTGCCACAGCAAAGGTGCCAGCGGGGAAAAGTAATGCTGGTTCTCACTGCCTCCTGGAACCCTTTCAAATGCCCCTGACAATTTGGCCCTCTCTGCTTTCCTGCGGACTCTATCCTCAAAAGCGCCTTTTTTCACTTTCGGCGCCCTCCGGTGGTAAAAAGACAAACGTCCAGCTTTTGCTGCCACAGCAAAGGTGCCAGCGGGGAAAAGTAATGCTGGTTCTCACTGCCTCCTGGAACTCTTTCAAATGCCACAGACAATTTGGCCCTCTCTGCTTTCCTGCGGACTCCATCCTCAAAAGCACCTGTTTTCGCTTTCAGCAGCCTCCGGAGCAAAAAAGACAAACGTCCAGCTTTTGCTGCCACAGCAAAGGTGCCAGCGGGGAAAAGTAATGCTGGTTCTCACTGCCTCCTGGAACCCTTTCAAATGCCACAGACAATTTGGCCCTTTCTGCTTTCCTGTGGACTCCATCCTCAAAAGCACCTGTTTTCGCTTTCGGCAGCCTCCGGAGCAAAAAAGACAAACGTCCAGCTTTTGCTGCCACAGCAAAGGTGCCAGCGGGGAAAAGTAATGCTGGTTCTCACTGCCTCCTGGAACCCGTTCAAATGCCCCAGACAATTTGGCCCTCTCTGCTTTCCTGCGGACTCCATCCTCAAAAGCACCTGTTTTCGCTTTCGGCAGCCTCCGGACCAAAAAAGACAAACGTCCAGCTTTTGCTGCCACAGCAAAGGTGCCAGCGGGGAAAAGTAATGCTGGTTCTCACTGCCTCCTGGAACCCTTTCAAATGCCACAGACAATTTGGCCCTCTCTGCTTTCCTGCGGACTCCATCCTCAAAAGCACCTATTTTTGCTTTCGGCGCCCTCCGGAGCAAAAAAGACAAACGTCCAGCTTTTGCTGCCACAACAAAGGTGCCAGCGGGGAAAAGTAATGCTGGTTCTCACTGCCTCCTGGAACCCTTTCAAATGCCCCTGACAATTTGGCCCTCTCTGCTTTCCTGCGGACTCTATCCTCAAAAGCGCCTTTTTTCTCTTTCGGCGCCCTCCGGTGGTAAAAAGAAAAACGTCCAGCTTTTCCTGCCACAGCAAAGGTGCCAGCGGGGAAAAGTAATGCTGGTTCTCACTGCCTCCTGGAACTCTTTCAAATGCCACAGACAATTTGGCCCTCTCTGCTTTCCTGCGGACTCCATCCTCAAAAGCACCTATTTTCGCTTTCGGCAGCCTCCGGAGCAAAAAAGACAAACGTCCAGCCTTTGCTGCCACAACAAAGGTGCCAGCGGGGAAAAGTAATGCTGGTTCTCACTGCCTCCTGGAACCCTTTCAAATGCCCCAGACAATTTGGCCCTCTCTGCTTTCCTGCGGACTCTATCCTCAAAAGCACCTGTTTTCGCTTTCGGCAGCCTCCGGAGCAAAAAAGACAAACGTCCAGCTTTTGCTGCCACAGCAAAGGTGCCAGCGGGGAAAAGTAATGCTGGTTCTCACTACCTCCTTGAACCCTTTCAAATGCCACAGACAATTTGGCCCTCTCTGCTTTCCTGCGGAATCCATCCTCAAAAGCACCTGTTTTCGCTTTCGGCAACCTCCGGAGCAAAAAAGACAAACGTCCAGCTTTTGCTGCCACAGCAAAGGTGCCAGCGGGGAAAAGTAATGCTGGTTCTCACTGCCTCCTGGAACCCTTTCAAATGCCACAGACAATTTGGCCCTCTCTGCTTTCCTGCGGACTCCATCCTCAAAAGCACCTGTTTTCGCTTTCGGCAGCCTCCGGAGCAAAAAAGACAAACGTCCAGCTTTTGCTGCCACAGCAAAGGTGCCAGCGGGGAAAAGTAATGCTGGTTCTCACTGCCTCCTGGAACCTCTTCAAATGCCCCAGACAATTTGGCCCTCTCTGCTTTCCTGTGGACTCCATCCTCAAAAGCACCTGTTTTCGCTTTTGGCAACCTCCGGAGCAAAAAAGACAAACGTCCAGCTTTTGCTGCCACAGCAAAGGTGCCAGCGGGGAAAAGTAATGCTGGTTCTCACTGCCTCCTGGAACCCTTTCAAATGCCCCAGACAATTTGGCCCTATCTGCTTTCCTGCGGACTCCATCCTCAAAAGCACCTGTTTTCGCTTTCGGCAGCCTCCGGAGCAAAAAAGACAAACGTCCAGCTTTTGCTGCCACAGCAAAGGTGCCAGCAGGGAAAAGTAATGCTGGTTCTCACTGCCTCCTGGAACCCTTTCAAATGCCCCTGACAATTTGGCCCTCTCTGCTTTCCTGCGGACTCTATCCTCAAAAGCGCCTTTTTTCACTTTCGGCGCCCTCCGGTGGTAAAAAGACAAACGTCCAGCTTTTGCTGCCACAGCAAAGGTGCCAGCGGGGAAAAGTAATGCTGGTTCTCACTGCCTCCTGGAACTCTTTCAAATGCCACAGACAATTTGGCCCTCTCTGCTTTCCTGCGGACTCCATCCTCAAAAGCACCTGTTTTCGCTTTCAGCAGCCTCCGGAGCAAAAAAGACAAACGTCCAGCTTTTGCTGCCACAGCAAAGGTGCCAGCGGGGAAAAGTAATGCTGGTTCTCACTGCCTCCTGGAACCCTTTCAAATGCCACAGACAATTTGGCCCTTTCTGCTTTCTTGTGGACTCCATCCTCAAAAGCACCTGTTTTCGCTTTCGGCAGCCTCCGGAGCAAAAAAGACAAACGTCCAGCTTTTGCTGCCACAGCAAAGGTGCCAGCGGGGAAAAGTAATGCTGGTTCTCACTGCCTCCTGGAACCCGTTCAAATGCCCCAGACAATTTGGCCCTCTCTGCTTTCCTGCGGACTCCATCCTCAAAAGCACCTGTTTTCGCTTTCGGCAGCCTCCGGACCAAAAAAGACAAACGTCCAGCTTTTGCTGCCACAGCAAAGGTGCCAGCGGGGAAAAGTAATGCTGGTTCTCACTGCCTCCTGGAACCCTTTCAAATGCCACAGACAATTTGGCCCTCTCTGCTTTCCTGCGGACTCCATCCTCAAAAGCACCTATTTTTGCTTTCGGCGCCCTCCGGAGCAAAAAAGACAAACGTCCAGCTTTTGCTGCCACAGCAAAGGTGCCAGCGGGGAAAAGTGATGCTGGTTCTCACTGCCTCCTGGAACCCTTTCAAATGCCCCTGACAATTTGGCCCTCTCTGCTTTCCTGCGGACTCCATCCTCAAAAGCACCTATTTTCGCTTTCGGCAGCCTCCGGAGCAAAAAAGACAAACGTCCAGCTTTTGCTGCCACAGCAAAGGTGCCAGCGGGGAAAAGTAATGCTGGTTCTCACTGCCTCCTGGAACCCTTTCAAATGCCCCTGACAATTTGGCCCTCTCTGCTTTCCTGCGGACTCCATCCTCAAAAGCACCTATTTTCGCTTTCGGCAGCCTCCGGAGCAAAAAAGACAAACGTCCAGCTTTTGCTGCCACAGCAAAGGTGCCAGCGGGGAAAAGTAATGCTGGTTCTCACTGCCTCCTGGAACCCTTTCAAATGCCACAGACAATTTGGCCCTCTCTGCTTTCCTGTGGACTCCATCCTCAAAAGCACCTGTTTTCGCTTTCGGCAGCCTCCGGAGCAAAAAAGACAAACGTCCAGCTTTTGCTGCCACAGCAAAGGTGCCAGCGGGGAAAAGTAATGCTGGTTCTCACTGCCTCCTGGAACCCTTTCAAATGCCCCAGACAATTTGGCCCTCTCTGCTTTCCTGCGGACTCCATCCTCAAAAGCACCTGTTTTCGCTTTCGGCAGCGTCCGGAGCAAAAAAGACAAACGTCCAGCTTTTGCTGCCACAGCAAAGGTGCCAGCGGGGAAAAGTAATGCTGGTTCTCACTGCCTCCTGGAACCTGTTCAAATGCCCCAGACAATTTGGCCCTCTCTGCTTTCCTGCGGACTCCATCCTCAAAAGCACCTGTTTTCGCTTTCGGCAGCCTCCGGAGCAAAAAAGACAAACGGCCAGCTTTTGCTGCCTCAGCAAAGGTGCCAGCGGGGAAAAGTAATGCTGGTTCTCACTGCCTCCTGGAACCCTTTCAAATGCCCCAGAGAATTTGGCCCTCTCTGCTTTCCTGCGGACTCTATCCTCAAAAGCACCTGTTTTCGCTTTCGGCAGCCTCCGGAGCAAAAAAGACAAACGTCCAGCTTTTGCTGCCACAGCAAAGGTGCCAGCGGGGAAAAGTAATGCTGGTTCTCACTACCTCCTTGAACCCTTTCAAATGCCACAGACAATTTGGCCCTCTCTGCTTTCCTGCGGAATCCATCCTCAAAAGCACCTGTTTTCGCTTTCGGCAACCTCCGGAGCAAAAAAGACAAACGTCCAGCTTTTGCTGCCACAGCAAAGGTGCCAGCGGGGAAAAGTAATGCTGGTTCTCACTGCCTCCTGGAACCCTTTCAAATGCCACAGACAATTTGGCCCTCTCTGCTTTCCTGCGGACTCCATCCTCAAAAGCACCTGTTTTCGCTTTCGGCAGCCTCCGGAGCAAAAAAGACAAACGTCCAGCTTTTGCTGCCACAGCAAAGGTGCCAGCGGGGAAAAGTAATGCTGGTTCTCACTGCCTCCTGGAACCTCTTCAAATGCCCCAGACAATTTGGCCCTCTCTGCTTTCCTGTGGACTCCATCCTCAAAAGCACCTGTTTTCGCTTTTGGCAACCTCCGGAGCAAAAAAGACAAACGTCCAGCTTTTGCTGCCACAGCAAAGGTGCCAGCGGGGAAAAGTAATGCTGGTTCTCACTGCCTCCTGGAACCCTTTCAAATGCCCCAGACAATTTGGCCCTCTCTGCTTTCCTGCGGACTCCATCCTCAAAAGCACCTGTTTTCGCTTTCGGCAGCCTCCGGAGCAAAAAAGACAAACGTCCAGCTTTTGCTGCCACAGCAAAGGTGCCAGCAGGGAAAAGTAATGCTGGTTCTCACTGCCTCCTGGAACCCTTTCAAATGCCCCTGACAATTTGGCCCTCTCTGCTTTCCTGCGGACTCTATCCTCAAAAGCGCCTTTTTTCACTTTCGGCGCCCTCCGGTGGTAAAAAGACAAACGTCCAGCTTTTGCTGCCACAGCAAAGGTGCCAGCGGGGAAAAGTAATGCTGGTTCTCACTGCCTCCTGGAACTCTTTCAAATGCCACAGACAATTTGGCCCTCTCTGCTTTCCTGCGGACTCCATCCTCAAAAGCACCTGTTTTCGCTTTCAGCAGCCTCCGGAGCAAAAAAGACAAACGTCCAGCTTTTGCTGCCACAGCAAAGGTGCCAGCGGGGAAAAGTAATGCTGGTTCTCACTGCCTCCTGGAACCCTTTCAAATGCCACAGACAATTTGGCCCTTTCTGCTTTCCTGTGGACTCCATCCTCAAAAGCACCTGTTTTCGCTTTCGGCAGCCTCCGGAGCAAAAAAGACAAACGTCCAGCTTTTGCTGCCACAGCAAAGGTGCCAGCGGGGAAAAGTAATGCTGGTTCTCACTGCCTCCTGGAACCCGTTCAAATGCCCCAGACAATTTGGCCCTCTCTGCTTTCCTGCGGACTCCATCCTCAAAAGCACCTGTTTTCGCTTTCGGCAGCCTCCGGAGCAAAAAAGACAAACGTCCAGCTTTTGCTGCCACAGCAAAGGTGCCAGCGGGGAAAAGTAATGCTGGTTCTCACTGCCTCCTGGAACCCTTTCAAATGCCACAGACAATTTGGCCCTCTCTGCTTTCCTGCGGACTCCATCCTCAAAAGCACCTATTTTTGCTTTCGGCGCCCTCCGGAGCAAAAAAGACAAACGTCCAGCTTTTGCTGCCACAACAAAGGTGCCAGCGGGGAAAAGTAATGCTGGTTCTCACTGCCTCCTGGAACCCTTTCAAATGCCCCTGACAATTTGGCCCTCTCTGCTTTCCTGCGGACTCCATCCTCAAAAGCACCTATTTTCGCTTTCGGCAGCCTCCGGAGCAAAAAAGACAAACGTCCAGCTTTTGCTGCCACAGCAAAGGTGCCAGCGGGGAAAAGTAATGCTGGTTCTCACTGCCTCCTGGAACCCTTTCAAATGCCCCTGACAATTTGGCCCTCTCTGCTTTCCTGCGGACTCCATCCTCAAAAGCACCTGTTTTCGCTTTCGGCAGCGTCCGGAGCAAAAAAGACAAACGTCCAGCTTTTGCTGCCACAGCAAAGGTGCCAGCGGGGAAAAGTAATGCTGGTTCTCACTGCCTCCTGGAACCCTTTCAAATGCCACAGACAATTTGGCCCTCTCTGCTTTCTTGCGGACTCCATCCTCAAAAGCGCCTGTTTTCACTTTCGGCGCCCTCCGGTGGTAAAAAGACAAACGTCCAGCTTTTGCTGCCACAGCAAAGGTGCCAGCGGGGAAAAGTGATGCTGGTTCTCACTGCCTCCTGGAACTCTTTCAAATGCCACAGACAATTTGGCCCTCTCTGCTTTCCTGCGGACTCCATCCTCAAAAGCACCTATTTTCGCTTTCGGCAGCCTCCGGAGCAAAAAAGACAAACGTCCAGCTTTTGCTGCCACAGCAAAGGTGCCAGCGGGGAAAAGTAATGCTGGTTCTCACTGCCTCCTGGAACCCTTTCAAATGCCACAGACAATTTGGCCCTCTCTGCTTTCCTGTGGACTCCATCCTCAAAAGCACCTGTTTTCGCTTTCGGCAGCCTCCGGAGCAAAAAAGACAAACGTCCAGCTTTTGCTGCCACAGCAAAGGTGCCAGCGGGGAAAAGTAATGCTGGTTCTCACTGCCTCCTGGAACCCTTTCAAATGCCCCAGACAATTTGGCCCTCTCTGCTTTCCTGCGGACTCCATCCTCAAAAGCACCTGTTTTCGCTTTCGGCAGCGTCCGGAGCAAAAAAGACAAACGTCCAGCTTTTGCTGCCACAGCAAAGGTGCCAGCGGGGAAAAGTAATGCTGGTTCTCACTGCCTCCTGGAACCTGTTCAAATGCCCCAGACAATTTGGCCCTCTCTGCTTTCCTGCGGACTCCATCCTCAAAAGCACCTGTTTTCGCTTTCGGCAGCCTCCGGAGCAAAAAAGACAAACGGCCAGCTTTTGCTGCCTCAGCAAAGGTGCCAGCGGGGAAAAGTAATGCTGGTTCTCACTGCCTCCTGGAACCCTTTCAAATGCCACAGACAATTTGGCCCTCTCTGCTTTCCTGCGGACTCCATCCTCAAAAGCACCTGTTTTCGCTTTCGGCAGCCTCCGGAGCAAAAAAGACAAACGTCCAGCTTTTGCTGCCACAGCAAAGGTGCCAGCGGGGAAAAGTAATGCTGGTTCTCACTGCCTCCTGGAACCCTTTCAAATGCCCCAGACAATTTGGCCCTCTCTGCTTTCCTGCGGACTCCATCCTCAAAAGCACCTGTTTTCGCTTTCGGCAGCCTCCGGAGCAAAAAAGACAAACGTCCAGCTTTTGCTGCCACAGCAAAGGTGCCAGTGGGGAAAAGTAATGCTGGTTCTCACTGCCTCCTGGAACCCTTTCAAATGCCCCTGACAATTTGGCCCTCTCTGCTTTCCTGCGGACTCTATCCTCAAAAGCACCTTTTTTCACTTTCGGCGCCCTCCGGTGGTAAAAAGACAAACGTCCAGCTTTTGCTGCCACAGCAAAGGTGCCAGCGGGGAAAAGTAATGCTGGTTCTCACTGCCTCCTGGAACTCTTTCAAATGCCACAGACAATTTGGCCCTCTCTGCTTTCCTGCGGACTCCATCCTCAAAAGCACCTATTTTCGCTTTCGGCAGCCTCCGGAGCAAAAAAGACAAACGTCCAGCTTTTGCTGCCACAGCAAAGGTGCCAGCGGGGAAAAGTAATGCTGGTTCTCACTGCCTCCTGGAACCCTTTCAAATGCCCCAGACAATTTGGCCCTCTCTGCTTTCCTGTGGACTCCATCCTCAAAAGCACCTGTTTTCGCTTTCGGCAGCCTCCGGAGCAAAAAAGACAAACGTCCAGGTTTTGCTGCCACAGCAAAGGTGCCAGCGGGGAAAAGTAATGCTGGTTCTCACTGCCTCCTGGAACCCTTTCAAATGCCACAGACAATTTGGCCCTCTCTGCTTTCCTGCGGACTCTATCCTCAAAAGCACCTGTTTTCGCTCTCGGCAGCCTCCGGAGCAAAAAAGACAAAAGTCCAGCTTTTGCTGCCACAGCAAAGGTGCCAGAGGGGAAAAGTAATGCTGGTTCTCACTACCTCCTTGAACCCTTTCAAATGCCACAGACAATTTGGCCCTCTCTGCTTTCCTGCGGACTCCATCCTCAAAAGCACCTGTTTTCGCTTTCGGCAACCTCCGGAGCAAAAAAGACAAACGTCCAGCTTTTGCTGCCACAGCAAAGGTGCCAGCGGGGAAAAGTAATGCTGGTTCTCACTGCCTCCTGGAACCTCTTCAAATGCCACAGACAATTTGGCCCTCTCTGCTTTCCTGTGGACTCCATCCTCAAAAGCACCTGTTTTCGCTTTTGGCAACCTCCGGAGCAAAAAAGACAAACGTCCAGCTTTTGCTGCCACAGCAAAGGTGCCAGCGGGGAAAAGTAATGCTGGTTCTCACTGCCTCCTGGAACCCTTTCAAATGCCCCAGACAATTTGGCCCTCTCTGCTTTCCTGCGGACTCCATCCTCAAAAGCACCTGTTTTCGCTTTCGGCAGCCTCCGGAGCAAAAAAGACAAACGTCCAGCTTTTGCTGCCACAGCAAAGGTGCCAGCAGGGAAAAGTAATGCTGGTTCTCACTGCCTCCTGGAACCCTTTCAAATGCCCCTGACAATTTGGCCCTCTCTGCTTTCCTGCGGACTCTATCCTCAAAAGCGCCTTTTTTCACTTTCGGCGCCCTCCGGTGGTAAAAAGACAAACGTCCAGCTTTTGCTGCCACAGCAAAGGTGCCAGCGGGGAAAAGTAATGCTGGTTCTCACTGCCTCCTGGAACTCTTTCAAATGCCACAGACAATTTGGCCCTCTCTGCTTTCCTGCGGACTCCATCCTCAAAAGCACCTGTTTTCGCTTTCAGCAGCCTCCGGAGCAAAAAAGACAAACGTCCAGCTTTTGCTGCCACAGCAAAGGTGCCAGCGGGGAAAAGTAATGCTGGTTCTCACTGCCTCCTGGAACCCTTTCAAATGCCACAGACAATTTGGCCCTTTCTGCTTTCCTGTGGACTCCATCCTCAAAAGCACCTGTTTTCGCTTTCGGCAGCCTCCGGAGCAAAAAAGACAAACGTCCAGCTTTTGCTGCCACAGCAAAGGTGCCAGCGGGGAAAAGTAATGCTGGTTCTCACTGCCTCCTGGAACCCGTTCAAATGCCCCAGACAATTTGGCCCTCTCTGCTTTCCTGCGGACTCCATCCTCAAAAGCACCTGTTTTCGCTTTCGGCAGCCTCCGGACCAAAAAAGACAAACGTCCAGCTTTTGCTGCCACAGCAAAGGTGCCAGCGGGGAAAAGTAATGCTGGTTCTCACTGCCTCCTGGAACCCTTTCAAATGCCACAGACAATTTGGCCCTCTCTGCTTTCCTGCGGACTCCATCCTCAAAAGCAGCTATTTTTGCTTTCGGCGCCCTCCGGAGCAAAAAAGACAAACGTCCAGCTTTTGCTGCCACAACAAAGGTGCCAGCGGGGAAAAGTAATGCTGGTTCTCACTGCCTCCTGGAACCCTTTCAAATGCCCCTGACAATTTGGCCCTCTCTGCTTTCCTGCGGACTCCATCCTCAAAAGCACCTATTTTCGCTTTCGGCAGCCTCCGGAGCAAAAAAGACAAACGTCCAGCTTTTGCTGCCACAGCAAAGGTGCCAGCGGGGAAAAGTAATGCTGGTTCTCACTGCCTCCTGGAACCCTTTCAAATGCCCCTGACAATTTGGCCCTCTCTGCTTTCCTGCGGACTCCATCCTCAAAAGCACCTGTTTTCGCTTTCGGCAGCGTCCGGAGCAAAAAAGACAAACGTCCAGCTTTTGCTGCCACAGCAAAGGTGCCAGCGGGGAAAAGTAATGCTGGTTCTCACTGCCTCCTGGAACCCTTTCAAATGCCACAGACAATTTGGCCCTCTCTGCTTTCTTGCGGACTCCATCCTCAAAAGCGCCTGTTTTCACTTTCGGCGCCCTCCGGTGGTAAAAAGACAAACGTCCAGCTTTTGCTGCCACAGCAAAGGTGCCAGCGGGGAAAAGTGATGCTGGTTCTCACTGCCTCCTGGAACTCTTTCAAATGCCACAGACAATTTGGCCCTCTCTGCTTTCCTGCGGACTCCATCCTCAAAAGCACCTGTTTTCGCTTTCGGCAGCCTCCGGAGCAAAAAAGACAAACGTCCAGCTTTTGCTGCCACAGCAAAGGTGCCAGTGGGGAAAAGTAATGCTGGTTCTCACTGCCTCCTGGAACCCTTTCAAATGCCCCTGACAATTTGGCCCTCTCTGCTTTCCTGCGGACTCTATCCTCAAAAGCGCCTTTTTTCTCTTTCGGCGCCCTCCGGTGGTAAAAAGACAAACGTCCAGCTTTTGCTGCCACAGCAAAGGTGCCAGCGGGGAAAAGTAATGCTGGTTCTCACTGCCTCCTGGAACTCTTTCAAATGCCACAGACAATTTGGCCCTCTCTGCTTTCCTGCGGACTCCATCCTCAAAAGCACCTATTTTCGCTTTCGGCAGCCTCCGGAGCAAAAAAGACAAACGTCCAGCTTTTGCTGCCACAGCAAAGGTGCCAGCGGGGAAAAGTAATGCTGGTTCTCACTGCCTCCTGGAACCCTTTCAAATGCCCCAGACAATTTGGCCCTCTCTGCTTTCCTGTGGACTCCATCCTCAAAAGCACCTGTTTTCGCTTTCGGCAGCCTCCGGAGCAAAAAAGACAAACGTCCAGCTTTTGCTGCCACAGCAAAGGTGCCAGCGGGGAAAAGTAATGCTGGTTCTCACTGCCTCCTGGAACCCTTTCAAATGCCACAGACAATTTGGCCCTCTCTGCTTTCCTGCGGACTCTATCCTCAAAAGCGACTTTTTTCACTTTCGGCGCACTCCTGTGGTAAAAAGACAAACGTCCAGCTTTTGCTGCCACAGCAAAGGTGCCAGCGGGGAAAAGTAATGCTGGTTCTCACTGCCTCCTGGAACTCTTTCAAATGCCACAGACAATTTGGCCCTCTCTGCTTTCCTGCGGACTCCATCCTCAAAAGCACCTGTTTTCGCTTTCGGCAGCCTCCGGAGCAAAAAAGACAAACGTCCAGCCTTTGCTGCCACAACAAAGGTGCCAGCGGGGAAAAGTAATGCTGGTTCTCACTGCCTCCTGGAACCCTTTCAAATGCCACAGACAATTTGGCCCTCTCTGCTTTCCTGCGGACTCTATCCTCAAAAGCACCTGTTTTCGCTCTCGGCAGCCTCCGGAGCAAAAAAGACAAAAGTCCAGCTTTTGCTGCCACAGCAAAGGTGCCAGCGGGGAAAAGTAATGCTGGTTCTCACTACCTCCTTGAACCCTTTCAAATGCCACAGACAATTTGGCCCTCTCTGCTTTCCTGCGGACTCCATCCTCAAAAGCACCTGTTTTCGCTTTCGGCAACCTCCGGAGCAAAAAAGACAAACGTCCAGCTTTTGCTGCCACAGCAAAGGTGCCAGCGGGGAAAAGTAATGCTGGTTCTCACTGCCTCCTGGAACCCTTTCAAATGCCACAGACAATTTGGCCCTCTCTGCTTTCCTGCGGACTCCATCCTCAAAAGCACCTGTTTTCGCTTTCGGCAGCCTCCGGAGCAAAAAAGACAAACGTCCAGCTTTTGCTGCCACAGCAAAGGTGCCAGCGGGGAAAAGTAATGCTGGTTCTCACTGCCTCCTGGAACCTCTTCAAATGCCCCAGACAATTTGGCCCTCTCTGCTTTCCTGCGGACTCCATCCTCAAAAGCACCTGTTTTCGCTTTTGGCAACCTCCGGAGCAAAAAAGACAAACGTCCAGCTTTTGCTGCCACAGCAAAGGTGCCAGCGGGGAAAAGTAATGCTCGTTCTCACTGCCTCCTGGAACCCTTTCAAATGCCCCAGACAATTTGGCCCTCTCTGCTTTCCTGCGGACTCCATCCTCAAAAGCACCTGTTTTCGCTTTCGGCAGCCTCCGGAGCAAAAAAGACAAACGTCCAGCTTTTGCTGCCACAGCAAAGGTGCCAGCGGGGAAAAGTAATGCTGGTTCTCACTGCCTCCTGGAACCCTTTCAAATGCCCCAGACAATTTGGCCCTCTCTGCTTTCCTGCGGACTCCATCCTCAAAAGCACCTGTTTTCGCTTTCGGCAGCCTCCGGAGCAAAAAAGACAAACGTCCAGCTTTTGCTGCCACAGCAAAGGTGCCAGCGGGGAAAAGTAATGCTGGTTCTCACTGCCTCCTGGAACCCTTTCAAATGCCCCTGACAATTTGGCCCTCTCTGCTTTCCTGCGGACTCTATCCTCAAAAGAGCCTTTTTTCACTTTCGGCGCCCTCCGGTGGTAAAAAGACAAACGTCCAGCTTTTGCTGCCACAGCAAAGGTGCCAGCGGGGAAAAGTAATGCTGGTTCTCACTGCCTCCTGGAACTCTTTCAAATGCCACAGACAATTTGGCCCTCTCTGCTTTCCTGCGGACTCCATCCTCAAAAGCACCTGTTTTCGCTTTCGGCAGCCTCCGGAGCAAAAAAGACAAACGTCCAGCTTTTGCTGCCACAGCAAACGTGCCAGCGGGGAAAAGTAATGCTGGTTCTCACTGCCTCCTGGAACTCCTTCAAATGCCCCAGACAATTTGGCTCTCTCTGCTTTCCTGCGGACTCCATCCTCAAAAGCACCTGTTTTCGCTTTCGGCAGCCTCCGGAGCAAAAAAGACAAACGTCCAGCTTTTGCTGCCACAGCAAAGGTGCCAGCGGGGAAAAGTAATGCTGGTTCTCACTGCCTCCTGGAACCTCTTCAAATGCCACAGACAATTTGGCCCTCTCTGCTTTCCTGCGGACTCCATCCTCAAAAGCACCTGTTTTCGCTTTCGGCAGCCTCCAGAGCAAAAAAGACAAACGTCCAGCTTTTCCTGCCACAACAAAGGTGCCAGCGTGGAAAAGTAATGCTGGTTCTCACTGCGTCCTGGAACCCTTTCAAATGCCACAGACAATTTGGCCCTCTCTGCTTTCCTGCGGACTCTATCCTCAAAAGCACCTGTTTTCGCTTTCGGCAGCCTCCGGAGCAAAAAAGACAAACGTCCAGCTTTTGCTGCCACAGCAAAGGTGCCAGCGGGGAAAAGTAATGCTGGTTCTCACTACCTCCTTGAACCCTTTCAAATGCCCCAGACAATTTGGCCCTCTCTGCTTTCCTGCGGACTCCATCCTCAAAAGCACCTGTTTTCGCTTTTGGCAACCTCCGGAGCAAAAAAGACAAGCGTCCAGCTTTTGCTGCCACAGCAAAGGTGCCAGCGGGGAAAAGTAATGCTGGTTCTCACTGCCTCCTGGAACCCTTTCAAATGCCACAGACAATTTGGCCCTCTCTGCTTTCCTGCGGACTCCATCCTCAAAAGCACCTGTTTTCGCTTTCGGCAGCCTCCGGAGCAAAAAAGACAAACGTCCAGCTTTTGCTGCCACAGCAAAGGTGCCAGCAGGGAAAAGTAATGCTGGTTCTCACTGCCTCCTGGAACCCTTTCAAATGCCACAGACAATTTGGCCCTCTCTGCTTTCCTGCGGACTCCATCCTCAAAAGCACCTGTTTTCGCTTTCGGCAGCCTCCGGAGCAAAAAAGACAAACGTCCAGCTTTTGCTGCCACAGCAAAGGTGCCAGCGGGGAAAAGTAATGCTGGTTCTCACTGCCTCCTGGAACCCTTTCAAATGCCCCAGACAATTTGGCCCTCTCTGCTTTCCTGCGGACTCTATCCTCAAAAGAGCCTTTTTTCACTTTCGGCGCCCTCCGGTGGTAAAAAGACAAACGTCCAGGTTTTGCTGCCACAGCAAAGGTGCCAGCGGGGAAAAGTGATGCTGGTTCTCACTGCCTCCTGGAACTCTTTCAAATGCCACAGACAATTTGGCCCTCTCTGCTTTCCTGCGGACTCCATCCTCAAAAGCACCTATTTTCGCTTTCGGCAGCCTCCGGAGCAAAAAAGACAAACGTCCAGCTTTTGCTGCCACAGCAAAGGTGCCAGCGGGGAAAAGTAATGCTGGTTCTCACTGCCTCCTGGAACCCTTTCAAATGCCACAGACAATTTGGCCCTTTCTGCTTTCCTGTGGACTCCATCCTCAAAAGCACCTGTTTTCGCTTTCGGCAGCCTCCGGAGCAAAAAAGACAAACGTCCAGCTTTTGCTGCCACAGCAAAGGTGCCAGCGGGGAAAAGTAATGCTGGTTCTCACTGCCTCCTGGAACCCTTTCAAATGCCCCAGACAATTTGGCCCTCTCTGCTTTCCTGCGGACTCCATCCTCAAAAGCACCTGTTTTCGCTTTCGGCAGCGTCCGGAGCAAAAAAGACAAACGTCCAGCTTTTGCTGCCACAGCAAAGGTGCCAGCGGGGAAAAGTAATGCTGGTTCTCACTGCCTCCTGGAACCTGTTCAAATGCCCCAGACAATTTGGCCCTCTCTGCTTTCCTGCGGACTCCATCCTCAGAAGCACCTGTTTTCGCTTTCGGCAGCCTCCGGAGCAAAAAAGACAAACGTCCAGCTTTTGCTGCCACAGCAAAGGTGCCAGCGGGGAAAAGTAATGCTGGTTCTCACTGCCTCCTGGAACCCTTTCAAATGCCCCAGACAATTTGGCCCTCTCTGCTTTCCTGCGGACTCCATCCTCAAAAGCACCTGTTTTCGCTTTCGGCAGCCTCCGGAGCAAAAAAGACAAACGTCCAGCTTTTGTTGCCACAGCAAAGGTGCCAGCGGGGAAAAGTAATGCTGGTTCTCACTGCCTCCTGGAACCCTTTCAAATGCCACAGACAATTTGGCCCTCTCTGCTTTCCTGCGGACTCCATCCTCAAAAGCACCTGTTTTCGCTTTCGGCAGCCTCCGGAGCAAAAAAGACAAACGTCCAGCTTTTGCTGCCACAGCAAAGGTGCCAGTGGGGAAAAGTAATGCTGGTTCTCACTGCCTCCTGGAACCCTTTCAAATGCCCCTGACAATTTGGCCCTCTCTGCTTTCCTGCGGACTCTATCCTCAAAAGCGCCTTTTTTCTCTTTCGGCGCCCTCCGGTGGTAAAAAGAAAAACGTCCAGCTTTTGCTGCCACAGCAAAGGTGCCAGCGGGGAAAAGTAATGCTGGTTCTCACTGCCTCCTGGAACTCTTTCAAATGCCACAGACAATTTGGCCCTCTCTGCTTTCCTGCGGACTCCATCCTCAAAAGCACCTATTTTCGCTTTCGGCAGCCTCCGGAGCAAAAAAGACAAACGTCCAGCTTTTGCTGCCACAGCAAAGGTGCCAGCGGGGAAAAGTAATGCTGGTTCTCACTGCCTCCTGGAACCCTTTCAAATGCCCCAGACAATTTGGCCCTCTCTGCTTTCCTGCGGACTCCATCCTCAAAAGCACCTGTTTTCGCTTTCGGCAGCCTCCGGAGCGAAAAAGACAAACGTCCAGCTTTTGCTGCCACAGCAAAGGTGCCAGCGGGGAAAAGTAATGCTGGTTCTCACTGCCTCCTGGAACCCTTTCAAATGCCACAGACAATTTGGCCCTCTCTGCTTTCCTGCGGACTCCATCCTCAAAAGCACCTGTTTTCGCTTTCAGCAGCCTCCGGAGCAAAAAAGACAAACGTCCAGCTTTTGCTGCCACAGCAAAGGTGCCAGCGGAGAAAAGTAATGCTGGTTCTCACTGCCTCCTGGAACCTCTTCAAATGCCCCAGACAATTTGGCCCTCTCTGCTTTCCTGCGGACTCCATCCTCAAAAGCACCTATTTTCGCTTTCGGCAGCCTCCGGAGCAAAAAAGACAAATGTCCAGCTTTTGCTGCCACAGCAAAGGTGCCAGCGGGGAAAAGTAATGCTGGTTCTCACTGCCTCCTGGAACCTGTTCAAATGCCCCAGACAATTTGGCCCTCTCTGCTTTCCTGCGGACTCCATCCTCAAAAGCACCTGTTTTCGCTTTCGGCAGCCTCCGGAGCAAAAAAGACAAACGGCCAGCTTTTGCTGCCTCAGCAAAGGTGCCAGCGGGGAAAAGTAATGCTGGTTCTCACTGCCTCCTGGAACCCTTTCAAATGCCCCAGACAATTTGGCCCTCTCTGCTTTCCTGCGGACTCCATCCTCAAAAGCACCTGTTTTCGCTTTCAGCAGCCTCCGGAGCAAAAAAGACAAACGTCCAGCTTTTCCTGCCACAACAAAGGTGCCAGCGGGGAAAAGTAATGCTGGTTCTCACTGCCTCCTGGAACCCTTTCAAATGCCACAGACAATTTGGCCCTCTCTGCTTTCCTGCGGACTCTATCCTCAAAAGCACCTGTTTTCGCTTTCGGCAGCCTCCGGAGCAAAAAAGACAAACGTCCAGCTTTTGCTGCCACAGCAAAGGTGCCAGCGGGGAAAAGTAATGCTGGTTCTCACTACCTCCTTGAACCCTTTCAAATGCCCCAGACAATTTGGCCCTCTCTGCTTTCCTGCGGACTCCATCCTCAAAAGCACCTGTTTTCGCTTTCGGCAACCTCCGGAGCAAAAAAGACAAACGTCCAGCTTTTGCTGCCACAGCAAAGGTGCCAGCGGGGAAAAGTAATGCTGGTTCTCACTGCTTCCTGGAACCTGTTCAAATGCCCCAGACAATTTGGCCCTCTCTGCTTTCCTGCGGACTCCATCCTCAAAAGCACCTGTTTTCGCTTTTGGCAACCTCCGGAGCAAAAAAGACAAACGTCCAGCTTTTGCTGCCACAGCAAAGGTGCCAGCGGGGAAAAGTAATGCTGGTTCTCACTGCCTCCTGGAACCCTTTCAAATGCCACAGACAATTTGGCCCTCTCTGCTTTCCTGCGGACTCCATCCTCAAAAGCACCTGTTTTCGCTTTCGGCAGCCTCCGGAGCAAAAAAGACAAACGTCCAGCTTTTGCTGCCACAGCAAAGGTGCCAGCGGGGAAAAGTAATGCTGGTTCTCACTGCCTCCTGGAACCCTTTCAAATGCCCCAGACAATTTTGCCCTCTCTGCTTTCCTGCGGACTCCATCCTCAAAAGCACCTGTTTTCGCTTTCGGCAGCCTCCGGAGCAAAAAAGACAAACGTCCAGCTTTTGCTGCCACAGCAAAGGTGCCAGCGGGGAAAAGTAATGCTGGTTCTCACTGCCTCCTGGAACCCTTTCAAATGCCACAGACAATTTGGCCCTCTCTGCTTTCCTGCGGACTCTATCCTCAAAAGAGCCTTTTTTCACTTTCGGCGCCCTCCGGTGGTAAAAAGACAAACGTCCAGCTTTTGCTGCCACAGCAAAGGTGCCAGCGGGGAAAAGTGATGCTGGTTCTCACTGCCTCCTGGAACTCTTTCAAATGCCACAGACAATTTGGCCCTCTCTGCTTTCCTGCGGACTCCATCCTCAAAAGCACCTGTTTTCGCTTTCGGCAGCCTCCGGAGCAAAAAAGACAAACGTCCAGCTTTTGCTGCCACAGCAAAGGTGCCAGCGGGGAAAAGTAA
This sequence comes from Vanellus vanellus, assembly GCF_965231255.1. Lineage (NCBI taxonomy): Eukaryota > Metazoa > Chordata > Aves > Charadriiformes > Charadriidae > Vanellus > Vanellus vanellus. Next base: position 41,898 of record NW_028127311.1, read on the forward strand.
TGCTGGTTCTCACTGCCTCCTGGAACTCCTTCAAATGCCCCAGACAATTTGGCTCTCTCTGCTTTCCTGCGGACTCCATCCTCAAAAGCACCTGTTTTCGCTTTCGGCAGCCTCCGGAGCAAAAAAGACAAACGTCCAGCTTTTGCTGCCACAGCAAACGTGCCAGCGGGGAAAAGTAATGCTGGTTCTCACTGCCTCCTGGAACCTCTTCAAATGCCACAGACAATTTGGCCCTCTCTTCTTTCCTGCGGACTCCATCCTCAAAAGCACCTGTTTTCGCTTTCGGCAGCCTCCAGAGCAAAAAAGACAAACGTCCAGCTTTTCCTGCCACAACAAAGGTGCCAGCGGGGAAAAGTAATGCTGGTTCTCACTGCCTCCTGGAACCCTTTCAAATGCCCCAGACAATTTGGCCCTCTCTGCTTTCCTGCGGACTCTATCCTCAAAAGCACCTGTTTTCGCTTTCGGCAGCCTCCGGAGCAAAAAAGACAAACGTCCAGCTTTTGCTGCCACAGCAAAGGTGCCAGCGGGGAAAAGTAATGCTGGTTCTCACTACCTCCTTGAACCCTTTCAAATGCCACAGACAATTTTGCCCTCTCTGCTTTCCTGCGGACTCCATCCTCAAAAGCACCTGTTTTCGCTTTCGGCAACATCCGGAGCAAAAAAGACAAACGTCCAGCTTTTGCTGCCACAGCAAAGGTGCCAGCGGGGAAAAGTAATGCTGGTTCTCACTGCCTCCTGGAACCCTTTCAAATGCCCCTGACAATTTGGCCCTCTCTGCTTTCCTGCGGACTCTATCCTCAAAAGCGCCTTTTTTCACTTTCGGCGCCCTCCGGTGGTAAAAAGACAAACGTCCAGCTTTTGCTGCCACAGCAAAGGTGCCAGCGGGGAAAAGTAATGCTGGTTCTCACTGCCTCCTGGAACTCTTTCAAATGCCACAGACAATTTGGCCCTCTCTGCTTTCCTGCGGACTCCATCCTCAAAAGCACCTGTTTTCGCTTTCGGCAGCCTCCGGAGCAAAAAAGACAAACGTCCAGCTTTTGCTGCCACAGCAAAGGTGCCAGCGGGGAAAAGTAATGCTGGTTCTCACTGCCTCCTGGAACCCTTTCAAATGCCACAGACAATTTGGCCCTTTCTGCTTTCCTGTGGACTCCATCCTCAAAAGCACCTGTTTTCGCTTTCGGCAGCCTCCGGAGCAAAAAAGACAAACGTCCAGCTTTTGCTGCCACAGCAAAGGTGCCAGCGGGGAAAAGTAATGCTGGTTCTCACTGCCTCCTGGAACCCGTTCAAATGCCCCAGACAATTTGGCCCTCTCTGCTTTCCTGCGGACTCCATCCTCAAAAGCACCTGTTTTCGCTTTCGGCAACCTCCGGACCAAAAAAGACAAACGTCCAGCTTTTGCTGCCACAGCAAAGGTGCCAGCGGGGAAAAGTAATGCTGGTTCTCACTGCCTCCTGGAACCCTTTCAAATGCCACAGACAATTTGGCCCTCTCTGCTTTCTTGCGGACTCCATCCTCAAAAGCGCCTTTTTTCACTTTCGGCGCCCTCCGGTGGTAAAAAGACAAACGTCCAGCTTTTGCTGCCACAGCAAAGGTGCCAGCGGGGAAAAGTGATGCTGGTTCTCACTGCCTCCTGGAACTCTTTCAAATGCCACAGACAATTTGGCCCTCTCTGCTTTCCTGCGGACTCCATCCTCAAAAGCACCTATTTTCGCTTTCGGCAGCCTCCGGAGCAAAAAAGACAAACGTCCAGCTTTTGCTGCCACAGCAAAGGTGCCAGCGGGGAAAAGTAATGCTGGTTCTCACTGCCTCCTGGAACCCTTTCAAATGCCCCAGACAATTTGGCCCTCTCTGCTTTCCTGCGGACTCCATCCTCAAAAGCACCTGTTTTCGCTTTCGGCAGCCTCCGGAGCAAAAAAGACAAACGTCCAGCTTTTTCTGCCACAGCAAAGGTGCCAGCGGGGAAAAGTAATGCTGGTTCTCACTGCCTCCTGGAACCCTTTCAAATGCCCCAGACAATTTGGCCCTCTCTGCTTTCCTGCGGACTCCATCCTCAGAAGCACCTGTTTTCGCTTTCGGCAGCGTCCGGAGCAAAAAAGACAAACGTCCAGCTTTTGCTGCCACAGCAAAGGTGCCAGCGGGGAAAAGTAATGCTGGTTCTCACTGCCTCCTGGAACCTGTTCAAATGCCCCAGACAATTTGGCCCTCTCTGCTTTCCTGCGGACTCCATCCTCAGAAGCACCTGTTTTCGCTTTCGGCAGCCTCCGGAGCAAAAAAGACAAACGGCCAGCTTTTGCTGCCACAGCAAAGGTGCCAGCGGGGAAAAGTAATGCTGGTTCTCACTGCCTCCTGGAACCCTTTCAAATGCCACAGACAATTTGGCCCTCTCTGCTTTCCTGCGGACTCCATCCTCAAAAGCACCTGTTTTCGCTTTCGGCAGCCTCCGGAGCAAAAAAGACAAACGTCCAGCTTTTGCTGCCACAGCAAAGGTGCCAGTGGGGAAAAGTAATGCTGGTTCTCACTGCCTCCTGGAACCCTTTCAAATGCCCCTGACAATTTGGCCCTCTCTGCTTTCCTGCGGACTCTATCCTCAAAAGCGCCTTTTTTCTCTTTCGGCGCCCTCCGGTGGTAAAAAGAAAAACGTCCAGCTTTTGCTGCCACAGCAAAGGTGCCAGCGGGGAAAAGTAATGCTGGTTCTCACTGCCTCCTGGAACTCTTTCAAATGCCACAGACAATTTGGCCCTCTCTGCTTTCCTGCGGACTCCATCCTCAAAAGCACCTATTTTCGCTTTCGGCAGCCTCCGGAGCAAAAAAGACAAACGTCCAGCTTTTGCTGCCACAGCAAAGGTGCCAGCGGGGAAAAGTAATGCTGGTTCTCACTGCCTCCTGGAACCCTTTCAAATGCCCCAGACAATTTGGCCCTCTCTGCTTTCCTGCGGACTCCATCCTCAGAAGCACCTGTTTTCGCTTTCGGCAGCGTCCGGAGCAAAAAAGACAAACGTCCAGCTTTTGCTGCCACAGCAAAGGTGCCAGCGGGGAAAAGTAATGCTGGTTCTCACTGCCTCCTGGAACCTGTTCAAATGCCCCAGACAATTTGGCCCTCTCTGCTTTCCTGCGGACTCCATCCTCAGAAGCACCTGTTTTCGCTTTCGGCAGCCTCCGGAGCAAAAAAGACAAACGGCCAGCTTTTGCTGCCACAGCAAAGGTGCCAGCGGGGAAAAGTAATGCTGGTTCTCACTGCCTCCTGGAACCCTTTCAAATGCCACAGACAATTTGGCCCTCTCTGCTTTCCTGCGGACTCCATCCTCAAAAGCACCTGTTTTCGCTTTCGGCAGCCTCCGGAGCAAAAAAGACAAACGTCCAGCTTTTGCTGCCACAGCAAAGGTGCCAGTGGGGAAAAGTAATGCTGGTTCTCACTGCCTCCTGGAACCCTTTCAAATGCCCCTGACAATTTGGCCCTCTCTGCTTTCCTGCGGACTCTATCCTCAAAAGCGCCTTTTTTCTCTTTCGGCGCCCTCCGGTGGTAAAAAGAAAAACGTCCAGCTTTTGCTGCCACAGCAAAGGTGCCAGCGGGGAAAAGTAATGCTGGTTCTCACTGCCTCCTGGAACTCTTTCAAATGCCACAGACAATTTGGCCCTCTCTGCTTTCCTGCGGACTCCATCCTCAAAAGCACCTATTTTCGCTTTCGGCAGCCTCCGGAGCAAAAAAGACAAACGTCCAGCTTTTGCTGCCACAGCAAAGGTGCCAGCGGGGAAAAGTAATGCTGGTTCTCACTGCCTCCTGGAACCCTTTCAAATGCCCCAGACAATTTGGCCCTCTCTGCTTTCCTGCGGACTCCATCCTCAAAAGCACCTGTTTTCGCTTTCGGCAGCCTCCGGAGCAAAAAAGACAAACGTCCAGCTTTTGCTGCCACAGCAAAGGTGCCAGCGGGGAAAAGTAATGCTGGTTCTCACTGCCTCCTGGAACCCTTTCAAATGCCACAGACAATTTGGCCCTCTCTGCTTTCCTGCGGACTCCATCCTCAAAAGCACCTGTTTTCGCTTTCGGCAGCCTCCGGAGCAAAAAAGACAAACGTCCAGCTTTTGCTGCCACAGCAAAGGTGCCAGCGGAGAAAAGTAATGCTGGTTCTCACTGCCTCCTGGAACCTCTTCAAATGCCCCAGACAATTTGGCCCTCTCTGCTTTCCTGCGGACTCCATCCTCAAAAGCACCTGTTTTCGCTTTCGGCAGCCTCCGGAGCAAAAAAGACAAACGTCCAGCTTTTGCTGCCACAGCAAAGGTGCCAGCGGGGAAAAGTAATGCTGGTTCTCACTGCCTCCTGGAACCCTTTCAAATGCCACAGACAATTTGGCCCTTTCTGCTTTCCTGTGGACTCCATCCTCAAAAGCACCTGTTTTCGCTTTCGGCAGCCTCCGGAGCAAAAAAGACAAACGTCCAGCTTTTGCTGCCACAGCAAAGGTGCCAGCGGGGAAAAGTAATGCTGGTTCTCACTGCCTCCTGGAACCCGTTCAAATGCCCCAGACAATTTGGCCCTCTCTGCTTTCCTGCGGACTCCATCCTCAAAAGCACCTGTTTTCGCTTTCGGCAACCTCCGGACCAAAAAAGACAAACGTCCAGCTTTTGCTGCCACAGCAAAGGTGCCAGCGGGGAAAAGTAATGCTGGTTCTCACTGCCTCCTGGAACCCTTTCAAATGCCACAGACAATTTGGCCCTCTCTGCTTTCTTGCGGACTCCATCCTCAAAAGCGCCTTTTTTCACTTTCGGCGCCCTCCGGTGGTAAAAAGACAAACGTCCAGCTTTTGCTGCCACAGCAAAGGTGCCAGCGGGGAAAAGTGATGCTGGTTCTCACTGCCTCCTGGAACTCTTTCAAATGCCACAGACAATTTGGCCCTCTCTGCTTTCCTGCGGACTCCATCCTCAAAAGCACCTATTTTCGCTTTCGGCAGCCTCCGGAGCAAAAAAGACAAACGTCCAGCTTTTGCTGCCACAGCAAAGGTGCCAGCGGGGAAAAGTAATGCTGGTTCTCACTGCCTCCTGGAACCCTTTCAAATGCCCCAGACAATTTGGCCCTCTCTGCTTTCCTGCGGACTCCATCCTCAAAAGCACCTGTTTTCGCTTTCGGCAGCCTCCGGAGCAAAAAAGACAAACGTCCAGCTTTTTCTGCCACAGCAAAGGTGCCAGCGGGGAAAAGTAATGCTGGTTCTCACTGCCTCCTGGAACCCTTTCAAATGCCCCAGACAATTTGGCCCTCTCTGCTTTCCTGCGGACTCCATCCTCAGAAGCACCTGTTTTCGCTTTCGGCAGCGTCCGGAGCAAAAAAGACAAACGTCCAGCTTTTGCTGCCACAGCAAAGGTGCCAGCGGGGAAAAGTAATGCTGGTTCTCACTGCCTCCTGGAACCTGTTCAAATGCCCCAGACAATTTGGCCCTCTCTGCTTTCCTGCGGACTCCATCCTCAGAAGCACCTGTTTTCGCTTTCGGCAGCCTCCGGAGCAAAAAAGACAAACGGCCAGCTTTTGCTGCCACAGCAAAGGTGCCAGCGGGGAAAAGTAATGCTGGTTCTCACTGCCTCCTGGAACCCTTTCAAATGCCACAGACAATTTGGCCCTCTCTGCTTTCCTGCGGACTCCATCCTCAAAAGCACCTGTTTTCGCTTTCGGCAGCCTCCGGAGCAAAAAAGACAAACGTCCAGCTTTTGCTGCCACAGCAAAGGTGCCAGTGGGGAAAAGTAATGCTGGTTCTCACTGCCTCCTGGAACCCTTTCAAATGCCCCTGACAATTTGGCCCTCTCTGCTTTCCTGCGGACTCTATCCTCAAAAGCGCCTTTTTTCTCTTTCGGCGCCCTCCGGTGGTAAAAAGAAAAACGTCCAGCTTTTGCTGCCACAGCAAAGGTGCCAGCGGGGAAAAGTAATGCTGGTTCTCACTGCCTCCTGGAACTCTTTCAAATGCCACAGACAATTTGGCCCTCTCTGCTTTCCTGCGGACTCCATCCTCAAAAGCACCTATTTTCGCTTTCGGCAGCCTCCGGAGCAAAAAAGACAAACGTCCAGCTTTTGCTGCCACAGCAAAGGTGCCAGCGGGGAAAAGTAATGCTGGTTCTCACTGCCTCCTGGAACCCTTTCAAATGCCCCAGACAATTTGGCCCTCTCTGCTTTCCTGCGGACTCCATCCTCAGAAGCACCTGTTTTCGCTTTCGGCAGCGTCCGGAGCAAAAAAGACAAACGTCCAGCTTTTGCTGCCACAGCAAAGGTGCCAGCGGGGAAAAGTAATGCTGGTTCTCACTGCCTCCTGGAACCTGTTCAAATGCCCCAGACAATTTGGCCCTCTCTGCTTTCCTGCGGACTCCATCCTCAGAAGCACCTGTTTTCGCTTTCGGCAGCCTCCGGAGCAAAAAAGACAAACGGCCAGCTTTTGCTGCCACAGCAAAGGTGCCAGCGGGGAAAAGTAATGCTGGTTCTCACTGCCTCCTGGAACCCTTTCAAATGCCACAGACAATTTGGCCCTCTCTGCTTTCCTGCGGACTCCATCCTCAAAAGCACCTGTTTTCGCTTTCGGCAGCCTCCGGAGCAAAAAAGACAAACGTCCAGCTTTTGCTGCCACAGCAAAGGTGCCAGTGGGGAAAAGTAATGCTGGTTCTCACTGCCTCCTGGAACCCTTTCAAATGCCCCTGACAATTTGGCCCTCTCTGCTTTCCTGCGGACTCTATCCTCAAAAGCGCCTTTTTTCTCTTTCGGCGCCCTCCGGTGGTAAAAAGAAAAACGTCCAGCTTTTGCTGCCACAGCAAAGGTGCCAGCGGGGAAAAGTAATGCTGGTTCTCACTGCCTCCTGGAACTCTTTCAAATGCCACAGACAATTTGGCCCTCTCTGCTTTCCTGCGGACTCCATCCTCAAAAGCACCTATTTTCGCTTTCGGCAGCCTCCGGAGCAAAAAAGACAAACGTCCAGCTTTTGCTGCCACAGCAAAGGTGCCAGCGGGGAAAAGTAATGCTGGTTCTCACTGCCTCCTGGAACCCTTTCAAATGCCCCAGACAATTTGGCCCTCTCTGCTTTCCTGCGGACTCCATCCTCAAAAGCACCTGTTTTCGCTTTCGGCAGCCTCCGGAGCAAAAAAGACAAACGTCCAGCTTTTGCTGCCACAGCAAAGGTGCCAGCGGGGAAAAGTAATGCTGGTTCTCACTGCCTCCTGGAACCCTTTCAAATGCCACAGACAATTTGGCCCTCTCTGCTTTCCTGCGGACTCCATCCTCAAAAGCACCTGTTTTCGCTTTCGGCAGCCTCCGGAGCAAAAAAGACAAACGTCCAGCTTTTGCTGCCACAGCAAAGGTGCCAGCGGAGAAAAGTAATGCTGGTTCTCACTGCCTCCTGGAACCTCTTCAAATGCCCCAGACAATTTGGCCCTCTCTGCTTTCCTGCGGACTCCATCCTCAAAAGCACCTGTTTTCGCTTTCGGCAGCCTCCGGAGCAAAAAAGACAAATGTCCAGCTTTTGCTGCCACAGCAAAGGTGCCAGCGGGGAAAAGTAATGCTGGTTCTCACTGCCTCCTGGAACCTGTTCAAATGCCCCAGACAATTTGGCCCTCTCTGCTTTCCTGCGGACTCCATCCTCAAAAGCACCTGTTTTCGCTTTCGGCAGCCTCCGGAGCAAAAAAGACAAACGGCCAGCTTTTGCTGCCTCAGCAAAGGTGCCAGCGGGGAAAAGTAATGCTGGTTCTCACTGCCTCCTGGAACCCTTTCAAATGCCCCAGACAATTTGGCCCTCTCTGCTTTCCTGCGGACTCCATCCTCAAAAGCACCTGTTTTCGCTTTCGGCAGCCTCCGGAGCAAAAAAGACAAACGTCCAGCTTTTGCTGCCACAGCAAAGGTGCCAGCGGGGAAAAGTAATGCTGGTTCTCACTGCCTCCTGGAACCCTTTCAAATGCCCCAGACAATTTGGCCCTCTCTGCTTTCCTGCGGACTCCATCCTCAAAAGCACCTGTTTTCGCTTTCGGCAGCCTCCGGAGCAAAAAAGACAAACGTCCAGCTTTTGCTGCCACAGCAAAGGTGCCAGTGGGGAAAAGTAATGCTGGTTCTCACTGCCTCCTGGAACCCTTTCAAATGCCACAGACAATTTGGCCCTCTCTGCTTTCCTGCGGACTCTATCCTCAAAAGCGCCTTTTTTCACTTTCGGCGCCCTCCGGTGGTAAAAAGAAAAACGTCCAGCTTTTGCTGCCACAGCAAAGGTGCCAGCGGGGAAAAGTAATGCTGGTTCTCACTGCCTCCTGGAACTCTTTCAAATGCCACAGACAATTTGGCCCTCTCTGCTTTCCTGCGGACTCCATCCTCAAAAGCACCTATTTTCGCTTTCGGCAGCCTCCGGAGCAAAAAAGACAAACGTCCAGCTTTTGCTGCCACAGCAAAGGTGCCAGCGGGGAAAAGTAATGCTGGTTCTCACTGCCTCCTGGAACCCTTTCAAATGCCCCAGACAATTTGGCCCTCTCTGCTTTCCTGCGGACTCCATCCTCAAAAGCACCTGTTTTCGCTTTCGGCAGCCTCCGGAGCAAAAAAGACAAACGTCCAGCTTTTGCTGCCACAGCAAAGGTGCCAGCGGGGAAAAATAATGCTGGTTCTCACTGCCTCCTGGAACCCTTTCAAATGCCACAGACAATTTGGCCCTCTCTGCTTTCCTGCGGACTCTATCCTCAAAAGCACCTGTTTTCGCTTTCGGCAGCCTCCGGAGCAAAAAAGACAAACGTCCAGCTTTTGCTGCCACAGCAAAGGTGCCAGCGGGGAAAAGTAATGCTGGTTCTCACTACCTCCTTGAACCCTTTCAAATGCCACAGACAATTTGGCCCTCTCTGATTTCCTGCGGACTCCATCCTCAAAAGCACCTGTTTTCGCTTTCGGCAGCCTCCGGAGCAAAAAAGACAAACGTCCAGCTTTTGCTGCCACAGCAAAGGTGCCAGCGGGGAAAAGTGATACTGGTTCTCACTGCCTCCTGGAACCTGTTCAAATGCCCCAGACAATTTGGCCCTCTCTGCTTTCCTGCGGACTCCATCCTCAAAAGCACCTGTTTTCTCTTTTGGCAACCTCCGGAGCAAAAAAGACAAACGTCCAGCTTTTGCTGCCACAGCAAAGGTGCCAGCGGGGAAAAGTAATGCTGGTTCTCACTGCCTCCTGGAACCCTTTCAAATGCCACAGACAATTTGGCCCTCTCTGCTTTCCTGCGGACTCCATCCTCAAAAGCACCTGTTTTCGCTTTCGGCAGCCTCCGGAGCAAAAAAGACAAACGTCCAGCTTTTGCTGCCACAGCAAAGGTGCCAGCGGGGAAAAGTAATGCTGGTTCTCACTGCCTCCTGGAACCCTTTCAAATGCCACAGACAATTTGGCCCTCTCTGCTTTCCTGCGGACTCCATCCTCAAAAGCACCTGTTTTCGCTTTCGGCAGCCTCCGGAGCAAAAAAGACAAACGTCCAGCTTTTGCTGCCACAGCAAAGGTGCCAGCGGGGAAAAGTAATGCTGGTTCTCACTGCCTCCTGGAACCCTTTCAAATGCCACAGACAATTTGGCCCTCTCTGCTTTCCTGCGGACTCCATCCTCAAAAGCACCTGTTTTCGCTTTCGGCAGCCTCCGGAGCAAAAAAGACAAACGTCCAGCTTTTGCTGCCACAGCAAAGGTGCCAGTGGGGAAAAGTAATGCTGGTTCTCACTGCCTCCTGGAACCCTTTCAAATGCCCCTGACAATTTGGCCCTCTCTGCTTTCCTGCGGACTCTATCCTCAAAAGCGCCTTTTTTCTCTTTCGGCGCCCTCCGGTGGCAAAAAGAAAAACGTCCAGCTTTTGCTGCCACAGCAAAGGTGCCAGCGGGGAAAAGTAATGCTGGTTCTCACTGCCTCCTGGAACTCTTTCAAATGCCACAGACAATTTGGCCCTCTCTGCTTTCCTGCGGACTCCATCCTCAAAAGCACCTATTTTCGCTTTCGGCAGCCTCCGGAGCAAAAAAGACAAACGTCCAGCTTTTGCTGCCACAGCAAAGGTGCCAGCGGGGAAAAGTAATGCTGGTTCTCACTGCCTCCTGGAACCCTTTCAAATGCCACAGACAATTTGGCCCTCTCTGCTTTCCTGCGGACTCCATCCTCAAAAGCACCTGTTTTCGCTTTCGGCAGCCTCCGGAGCAAAAAAGACAAACGTCCAGCTTTTGCTGCCACAGCAAAGGTGCCAGCGGGGAAAAATAATGCTGGTTCTCACTGCCTCCTGGAACCCTTTCAAATGCCACAGACAATTTGGCCCTCTCTGCTTTCCTGCGGACTCTATCCTCAAAAGCACCTGTTTTCGCTTTCGGCAGCCTCCGGAGCAAAAAAGACAAACGTCCAGCTTTTGCTGCCACAGCAAAGGTGCCAGCGGGGAAAAGTAATGCTGGTTCTCACTACCTCCTTGAACCCTTTCAAATGCCACAGACAATTTGGCCCTCTCTGCTTTCCTGCGGACTCCATCCTCAAAAGCACCTGTTTTCGCTTTCGGCAACCTCCGGAGCAAAAAAGACAAACGTCCAGCTTTTGCTGCCACAGCAAAGGTGCCAGCGGGGAAAAGTGATGCTGGTTCTCACTGCCTCCTGGAACCTGTTCAAATGCCCCAGACAATTTGGCCCTCTCTGCTTTCCTGCGGACTCCATCCTCAAAAGCACCTGTTTTCTCTTTTGGCAACCTCCGGAGCAAAAAAGACAAACGTCCAGCTTTTGCTGCCACAGCAAAGGTGCCAGCGGGGAAAAGTAATGCTGGTTCTCACTGCCTCCTGGAACCCTTTCAAATGCCACAGACAATTTGGCCCTCTCTGCTTTCCTGCGGACTCCATCCTCAAAAGCACCTGTTTTCGCTTTCGGCAGCCTCCGGAGCAAAAAAGACAAACGTCCAGCTTTTGCTGCCACAGCAAAGGTGCCAGCGGGGAAAAGTAATGCTGGTTCTCACTGCCTCCTGGAACCCTTTCAAATGCCACAGACAATTTGGCCCTCTCTGCTTTCCTGCGGACTCCATCCTCAAAAGCACCTGTTTTCGCTTTCGGCAGCCTCCGGAGCAAAAAAGACAAACGTCCAGCTTTTGCTGCCACAGCAAAGGTGCCAGCGGGGAAAAGTAATGCTGGTTCTCACTGCCTCCTGGAACCCTTTCAAATGCCACAGACAATTTGGCCCTCTCTGCTTTCCTGCGGACTCCATCCTCAAAAGCACCTGTTTTCGCTTTCGGCAGCCTCCGGAGCAAAAAAGACAAACGTCCAGCTTTTGCTGCCACAGCAAAGGTGCCAGTGGGGAAAAGTAATGCTGGTTCTCACTGCCTCCTGGAACCCTTTCAAATGCCCCTGACAATTTGGCCCTCTCTGCTTTCCTGCGGACTCTATCCTCAAAAGCGCCTTTTTTCTCTTTCGGCGCCCTCCGGTGGCAAAAAGAAAAACGTCCAGCTTTTGCTGCCACAGCAAAGGTGCCAGCGGGGAAAAGTAATGCTGGTTCTCACTGCCTCCTGGAACTCTTTCAAATGCCACAGACAATTTGGCCCTCTCTGCTTTCCTGCGGACTCCATCCTCAAAAGCACCTATTTTCGCTTTCGGCAGCCTCCGGAGCAAAAAAGACAAACGTCCAGCTTTTGCTGCCACAGCAAAGGTGCCAGCGGGGAAAAGTAATGCTGGTTCTCACTGCCTCCTGGAACCCTTTCAAATGCCCCAGACAATTTGGCCCTCTCTGCTTTCCTGCGGACTCCATCCTCAAAAGCACCTGTTTTCGCTTTCGGCAGCCTCCGGAGCAAAAAAGACAAACGTCCAGCTTTTGCTGCCACAGCAAAGGTGCCAGCGGGGAAAAGTAATGCTGGTTCTCACTGCCTCCTGGAACCCTTTCAAATGCCACAGACAATTTGGCCCTCTCTGCTTTCCTGCGGACTCCATCCTCAAAAGCACCTGTTTTCGCTTTCGGCAGCCTCCGGAGCAAAAAAGACAAACGTCCAGCTTTTGCTGCCACAGCAAAGGTGCCAGCGGAGAAAAGTAATGCTGGTTCTCACTGCCTCCTGGAACCTCTTCAAATGCCCCAGACAATTTGGCCCTCTCTGCTTTCCTGCGGACTCCATCCTCAAAAGCACCTATTTTCGCTTTCGGCAGCCTCCGGAGCAAAAAAGACAAATGTCCAGCTTTTGCTGCCACAGCAAAGGTGCCAGCGGGGAAAAGTAATGCTGGTTCTCACTGCCTCCTGGAACCTGTTCAAATGCCCCAGACAATTTGGCCCTCTCTGCTTTCCTGCGGACTCCATCCTCAAAAGCACCTGTTTTCGCTTTCGGCAGCCTCCGGAGCAAAAAAGACAAACGGCCAGCTTTTGCTGCCTCAGCAAAGGTGCCAGCGGGGAAAAGTAATGCTGGTTCTCACTGCCTCCTGGAACCCTTTCAAATGCCACAGACAATTTGGCCCTCTCTGCTTTCCTGCGGACTCCATCCTCAAAAGCACCTGTTTTCGCTTTCGGCAGCCTCCGGAGCAAAAAAGACAAACGTCCAGCTTTTCCTGCCACAACAAAGGTGCCAGCGGGGAAAAGTAATGCTGGTTCTCACTGCCTCCTGGAACCCTTTCAAATGCCACAGACAATTTGGCCCTCTCTGCTTTCCTGCGGACTCTATCCTCAAAAGCACCTGTTTTCGCTTTCGGCAGCCTCCGGAGCAAAAAAGACAAACGTCCAGCTTTTGCTGCCACAGCAAAGGTGCCAGCGGGGAAAAGTAATGCTGGTTCTCACTACCTCCTTGAACCCTTTCAAATGCCACAGACAATTTGGCCCTCTCTGCTTTCCTGCGGACTCCATCCTCAAAAGCACCTGTTTTCGCTTTCGGCAACCTCCGGAGCAAAAAAGACAAACGTCCAGCTTTTGCTGCCACAGCAAAGGTGCCAGCGGGGAAAAGTAATGCTGGTTCTCACTGCTTCCTGGAACCTGTTCAAATGCCACAGACAATTTGGCCCTCTCTGCTTTCCTGCGGACTCCATCCTCAAAAGCACCTGTTTTCGCTTTTGGCAACCTCCGGAGCAAAAAAGACAAACGTCCAGCTTTTGCTGCCACAGCAAAGGTGCCAGCGGGGAAAAGTAATGCTGGTTCTCACTGCCTCCTGGAACCCTTTCAAATGCCACAGACAATTTGGCCCTCTCTGCTTTCCTGCGGACTCCATCCTCAAAAGCACCTGTTTTCGCTTTCGGCAGCCTCCGGAGCAAAAAAGACAAACGTCCAGCTTTTGCTGCCACAGCAAAGGTGCCAGCGGGGAAAAGTAATGCTGGTTCTCACTGCCTCCTGGAACCCTTTCAAATGCCCCAGACAATTTTGCCCTCTCTGCTTTCCTGCGGACTCCATCCTCAAAAGCACCTGTTTTCGCTTTCGGCAGCCTCCGGAGCAAAAAAGACAAACGTCCAGCTTTTGCTGCCACAGCAAAGGTGCCAGCGGGGAAAAGTAATGCTGGTTCTCACTGCCTCCTGGAACCCTTTCAAATGCCCCTGACAATTTGGCCCTCTCTGCTTTCCTGCGGACTCTATCCTCAAAAGAGCCTTTTTTCACTTTCGGCGCCCTCCGGTGGTAAAAAGACAAACGTCCAGCTTTTGCTGCCACAGCAAAGGTGCCAGCGGGGAAAAGTGATGCTGGTTCTCACTGCCTCCTGGAACTCTTTCAAATGCCACAGACAATTTGGCCCTCTCTGCTTTCCTGCGGACTCCATCCTCAAAAGCACCTGTTTTCGCTTTCGGCAGCCTCCGGAGCAAAAAAGACAAACGTCCAGCTTTTGCTGCCACAGCAAAGGTGCCAGCGGGGAAAAGTAATGCTGGTTCTCACTGCCTCCTGGAACCTCTTCAAATGCCACAGACAATTTGGCCCTCTCTGCTTTCCTGCGGACTCCATCCTCAAAAGCACCTGTTTTCGCTTTCGGCAGCCTCCAGAGCAAAAAAGACAAACGTCCAGCTTTTCCTGCCACAACAAAGGTGCCAGCGGGGAAAAGTAATGCTGGTTCTCACTGCCTCCTGGAACCCTTTCAAATGCCCCAGACAATTTGGCCCTCTCTGCTTTCCTGCGGACTCTATCCTCAAAAGCACCTGTTTTCGCTTTCGGCAGCCTCCGGAGCAAAAAAGACAAACGTCCAGCTTTTGCTGCCACAGCAAAGGTGCCAGCGGGGAAAAGTAATGCTGGTTCTCACTACCTCCTTGAACCCTTTTAAATGCCACAGACAATTTGGCCCTCTCTGCTTTCCTGCGGACTCCATCCTCAAAAGCACCTGTTTTCGCTTTCGGCAGCCTCCGGAGCAAAAAAGACAAACGTCCAGCTTTTGCTGCCACAGCAAAGGTGCCAGCGGGGAAAAGTGATGCTGGTTCTCACTGCTTCCTGGAACCTGTTCAAATGCCCCAGACAATTTGGCCCTCTCTGCTTTCCTGCGGACTCCATCCTCAAAAGCACCTGTTTTCGCTTTTGGCAACCTCCGGAGCAAAAAAGACAAACGTCCAGCTTTTGCTGCCACAGCAAAGGTGCCAGCGGGGAAAAGTAATGCTGGTTCTCACTGCCTCCTGGAACCCTTTCAAATGCCACAGACAATTTGGCCCTCTCTGCTTTCCTGCGGACTCCATCCTCAAAAGCACCTGTTTTCGCTTTCGGCAGCCTCCGGAGCAAAAAAGACAAACGTCCAGCTTTTGCTGCCACAGCAAAGGTGCCAGCGGGGAAAAGTAATGCTGGTTCTCACTGCCTCCTGGAACCCTTTCAAATGCCCCAGACAATTTGGCCCTCTCTGCTTTCCTGCGGACTCCATCCTCAAAAGCACCTGTTTTCGCTTTCGGCAGCCTCCGGAGCAAAAAAGACAAACGTCCAGCTTTTGCTGCCACAGCAAAGGTGCCAGCGGGGAAAAGTAATGCTGGTTCTCACTGCCTCCTGGAACCCTTTCAAATGCCCCTGACAATTTGGCCCTCTCTGCTTTCCTGCGGACTCTATCCTCAAAAGCGCCTTTTTTCACTTTCGGCGCCCTCCGGTGGTAAAAAGACAAACGTCCAGCTTTTGCTGCCACAGCAAAGGTGCCAGCGGGGAAAAGTAATGCTGGTTCTCACTGCCTCCTGGAACTCTTTCAAATGCCACAGACAATTTGGCCCTCTCTGCTTTCCTGCGGACTCCATCCTCAAAAGCACCTATTTTCGCTTTCAGCAGCCTCCGGAGCAAAAAAGACAAACGTCCAGCTTTTGCTGCCACAGCAAAGGTGCCAGCGGGGAAAAGTAATGCTGGTTCTCACTGCCTCCTGGAACCCTTTCAAATGCCACAGACAATTTGGCCCTTTCTGCTTTCCTGTGGACTCCATCCTCAAAAGCACCTGTTTTCGCTTTCGGCAGCCTCCGGAGCAAAAAAGACAAACGTCCAGCTTTTGCTGCCACAGCAAAGGTGCCAGCGGGGAAAAGTAATGCTGGTTCTCACTGCCTCCTGGAACCCGTTCAAATGCCCCAGACAATTTGGCCCTCTCTGCTTTCCTGCGGACTCCATCCTCAAAAGCACCTGCTTTCGCTTTCGGCAGCCTCCGGAGCAAAAAAGACAAACGTCCAGCTTTTGCTGCCACAGCAAAGGTGCCAGCGGGGAAAAGTAATGCTGGTTCTCACTGCCTCCTGGAACCCTTTCAAATGCCCCTGACAATTTGGCCCTCTCTGCTTTCCTGCGGACTCTATCCTCAAAAGCGCCTTTTTTCACTTTCGGCGCCCTCCGGTGGTAAAAAGACAAACGTCCAGCTTTTGCTGCCACAGCAAAGGTGCCAGCGGGGAAAAGTAATGCTGGTTCTCACTGCCTCCTGGAACTCTTTCAAATGCCACAGACAATTTGGCCCTCTCTGCTTTCCTGCGGACTCCATCCTCAAAAGCACCTATTTTCGCTTTCGGCAGCCTCCGGAGCAAAAAAGACAAACGTCCAGCTTTTGCTGCCACAGCAAAGGTGCCAGCGGGGAAAAGTAATGCTGGTTCTCACTGCCTCCTGGAACCCTTTCAAATGCCCCAGACAATTTGGCCCTTTCTGCTTTCCTGCGGACTCCATCCTCAAAAGCACCTGTTTTCGCTTTCGGCAGCCTCCGGAGCAAAAAAGACAAACGTCCAGCTTTTGCTGCCACAGCAAAGGTGCCAGCGGGGAAAAGTAATGCTGGTTCTCACTGCCTCCTGGAACCCGTTCAAATGCCCCAGACAATTTGGCCCTCTCTGCTTTCCTGCGGACTCCATCCTCAAAAGCACCTGTTTTCGCTTTCGGCAACCTCCGGACCAAAAAAGACAAACGTCCAGCTTTTGCTGCCACAGCAAAGGTGCCAGCGGGGAAAAGTAATGCTGGTTCTCACTGCCTCCTGGAACCCTTTCAAATGCCACAGACAATTTGGCCCTCTCTGCTTTCCTGCGGACTCCATCCTCAAAAGCGCCTTTTTTCACTTTCGGCAGCCTCCGGTGGTAAAAAGACAAACGTCCAGCTTTTGCTGCCACAGCAAAGGTGCCAGCGGGGAAAAGTGATGCTGGTTCTCACTGCCTCCTGGAACTCTTTCAAATGCCACAGACAATTTGGCCCTCTCTGCTTTCCTGCGGACTCCATCCTCAAAAGCACCTGTTTTCGCTTTCGGCAGCCTCCGGAGCAAAAAAGACAAACGGCCAGCTTTTGCTGCCTCAGCAAAGGTGCCAGCGGGGAAAAGTAATGCTGGTTCTCACTGCCTCCTGGAACCCTTTCAAATGCCCCAGACAATTTGGCCCTCTCTGCTTTCCTGCGGACTCCATCCTCAAAAGCACCTGTTTTCGCTTTCGGCAGCCTCCGGAGCAAAAAAGACAAACGTCCAGCTTTTGCTGCCACAGCAAAGGTGCCAGCGGGGAAAAGTAATGCTGGTTCTCACTGCCTCCTGGAACCCTTTCAAATGCCCCAGACAATTTGGCCCTCTCTGCTTTCCTGCGGACTCCATCCTCAAAAGCACCTGTTTTCGCTTTCGGCAGCCTCCGGAGCAAAAAAGACAAACGTCCAGCTTTTGCTGCCACAGCAAAGGTGCCAGCGGGGAAAAGTAATGCTGGTTCTCACTGCCTCCTGGAACCCTTTCAAATGCCCCTGACAATTTGGCCCTCTCTGCTTTCCTGCGGACTCTATCCTCAAAAGCGCCTTTTTTCACTTTCGGCGCCCTCCGGTGGTAAAAAGAAAAACGTCCAGCTTTTGCTGCCACAGCAAAGGTGCCAGCGGGGAAAAGTAATGCTGGTTCTCACTGCCTCCTGGAACTCTTTCGAATGCCACAGACAATTTGGCCCTCTCTGCTTTCCTGCGGACTCCATCCTCAAAAGCACCTATTTTCGCTTTCGGCAGCCTCCGGAGCAAAAAAGACAAACGTCCAGCTTTTGCTGCCACAGCAAAGGTGCCAGCGGGGAAAAGTAATGCTGGTTCTCACTGCCTCCTGGAACCCTTTCAAATGCCACAGACAATTTGGCCCTCTCTGCTTTCCTGCGGACTCCATCCTCAAAAGCACCTGTTTTCGCTTTCGGCAGCCTCCGGAGCAAAAAAGACAAACGTCCAGCTTTTGCTGCCACAGCAAAGGTGCCAGCGGGGAAAAATAATGCTGGTTCTCACTGCCTCCTGGAACCCTTTCAAATGCCACAGACAATTTGGCCCTCTCTGCTTTCCTGCGGACTCTATCCTCAAAAGCACCTGTTTTCGCTTTCGGCAGCCTCCGGAGCAAAAAAGACAAACGTCCAGCTTTTGCTGCCACAGCAAAGGTGCCAGCGGGGAAAAGTAATGCTGGTTCTCACTGCCTCCTGGAACCTGTTCAAATGCCACAGACAATTTGGCCCTCTCTGCTTTCCTGCGGACTCCATCCTCAAAAGCACCTGTTTTCGCTTTCGGCAACCTCCGGAGCAAAAAAGACAAACGTCCAGCTTTTGCTGCCACAGCAAAGGTGCCAGCGGGGAAAAGTGATGCTGGTTCTCACTGCCTCCTGGAACCTGTTCAAATGCCCCAGACAATTTGGCCCTCTCTGCTTTCCTGCGGACTCCATCCTCAAAAGCACCTGTTTTCTCTTTTGGCAACCTCCGGAGCAAAAAAGACAAACGTCCAGCTTTTGCTGCCACAGCAAAGGTGCCAGCGGGGAAAAGTAATGCTGGTTCTCACTGCCTCCTGGAACCCTTTCAAATGCCACAGACAATTTGGCCCTCTCTGCTTTCCTGCGGACTCCATCCTCAAAAGCACCTGTTTTCGCTTTCGGCAGCCTCCGGAGCAAAAAAGACAAACGTCCAGCTTTTGCTGCCACAGCAAAGGTGCCAGCGGGGAAAAGTAATGCTGGTTCTCACTGCCTCCTGGAACCCTTTCAAATGCCCCAGACAATTTGGCCCTCTCTGCTTTCCTGTGGACTCCATCCTCAAAAGCACCTGTTTTCGCTTTCGGCAGCCTCCGGAGCAAAAAAGACAAACGTCCAGCTTTTGCTGCCACAGCAAAGGTGCCAGCGGGGAAAAGTAATGCTGGTTCTCACTGCCTCCTGGAACCCTTTCAAATGCCCCTGACAATTTGGCCCTCTCTGCTTTCCTGCGGACTCTATCCTCAAAAGCGCCTTTTTTCACTTTCGGCGCCCTCCGGTGGTAAAAAGACAAACGTCCAGCTTTTGCTGCCACAACAAAGGTGCCAGCGGGGAAAAGTAATGCTGGTTCTCACTGCCTCCTGGAACCCTTTCAAATGCCCCAGACAATTTGGCCCTCTCTGCTTTCCTGCGGACTCCATCCTCAAAAGCACCTATTTTCGCTTTCGGCAGCCTCCGGAGCAAAAAAGACAAACGTCCAGCTTTTGCTGCCACAGCAAAGGTGCCAGCGGGGAAAAGTAATGCTGGTTCTCACTGCCTCCTGGAACCCTTTCAAATGCCCCAGACAATTTGGCCCTCTCTGCTTTCCTGCGGACTCCATCCTCAAAAGCACCTGTTTTCGCTTTCGGCAGCGTCCGGAGCAAAAAAGACAAACGTCCAGCTTTTGCTGCCACAGCAAAGGTGCCAGCGGGGAAAAGTAATGCTGGTTCTCACTGCCTCCTGGAACCCTTTCAAATGCCACAGACAATTTGGCCCTCTCTGCTTTCTTGCGGACTCCATCCTCAAAAGCGCCGTTTTTCACATTCGGCGCCCTCCGGTGGTAAAAAGACAAACCCCCAGCTTTTGCTGCCACAGCAAATGTGCCAGCGGGGAAAAGTGATGCTGGTTCTCACTGCCTCCTGGAACTCTTTCAAATGCCACAGACAATTTGGCCCTTTCTGCTTTCCTGCGGACTCCATCCTCAAAAGCACCTATTTTCGCTTTCGGCAGCCTCCGGAGCAAAAAAGACAAACGTCCAGCTTTTGCTGCCACAGCAAAGGTGCCAGCGGGGAAAAGTAATGCTGGTTCTCACTGCCTCCTGGAACCCTTTCAAATGCCCCAGACAATTTGGCCCTCTCTGCTTTCCTGTGGACTCCATCCTCAAAAGCACCTGTTTTCGCTTTCGGCAGCCTCCGGAGCAAAAAAGACAAACGTCCAGCTTTTGCTGCCACAGCAAAGGTGCCAGCGGGGAAAAGTAATGCTGGTTCTCACTGCCTCCTGGAACCCTTTCAAATGCCACAGACAATTTGGCCCTCTCTGCTTTCCTGCGGACTCCATCCTCAAAAGCACCTGTTTTCGCTTTCGGCAGCCTCCGGAGCAAAAAAGACAAACGTCCAGCTTTTGCTGCCACAGCAAAGGTGCCAGCGGGGAAAAGTAATGCTGGTTCTCACTGCCTCCTGGAACCTCTTCAAATGCCCCAGACAATTTGGCCCTCTCTGCTTTCCTGCGGACTCCATCCTCAAAAGCACCTGTTTTCGCTTTCGGCAGCCTCCGGAGCAAAAAAGACAAACGGCCAGCTTTTGCTGCCTCAGCAAAGGTGCCAGCGGGGAAAAGTAATGCTGGTTCTCACTGCCTCCTGGAACCCTTTCAAATGCCACAGACAATTTGGCCCTCTCTGCTTTCCTGCGGACTCCATCCTCAAAAGCACCTGTTTTCGCTTTCGGCAGCCTCCGGAGCAAAAAAGACAAACGTCCAGCTTTTGCTGCCACAGCAAAGGTGCCAGTGGGGAAAAGTAATGCTGGTTCTCACTGCCTCCTGGAACCCTTTCAAATGCCCCTGACAATTTGGCCCTCTCTGCTTTCTTGCGGACTCTATCCTCAAAAGCGCCTTTTTTCTCTTTCGGCGCCCTCCGGTGGTAAAAAGAAAAACGTCCAGCTTTTGCTGCCACAGCAAAGGTGCCAGCGGGGAAAAGTAATGCTGGTTCTCACTGCCTCCTGGAACTCTTTCAAATGCCACAGACAATTTGGCCCTCTCTGCTTTCCTGCGGAATCCATCCTCAAAAGCACCTATTTTCGCTTTCGGCAGCCTCCGGAGCAAAAAAGACAAACGTCCAGCTTTTGCTGCCACAGCAAAGGTGCCAGCGGGGAAAAGTAATGCTGGTTCTCACTGCCTCCTGGAACCCTTTCAAATGCCACAGACAATTTGGCCCTCTCTGCTTTCCTGTGGACTCCATCCTCAAAAGCACCTGTTTTCGCTTTCGGCAGCCTCCGGAGCAAAAAAGACAAACGTCCAGCTTTTGCTGCCACAGCAAAGGTGCCAGCGGGGAAAAGTAATGCTGGTTCTCACTGCCTCCTGGAACCCTTTCAAATGCCACAGACAATTTGGCCCTCTCTGCTTTCCTGCGGACTCCATCCTCAAAAGCACCTGTTTTCGCTTTCGGCAGCCTCCGGAGCAAAAAAGACAAACGTCCAGCTTTTGCTGCCACAGCAAAGGTGCCAGCGGGGAAAAGTAATGCTGGTTCTCACTGCCTCCTGGAACCTCTTCAAATGCCCCAGACAATTTGGCCCTCTCTGCTTTCCTGCGGACTCCATCCTCAAAAGCACCTATTTTCGCTTTCGGCAGCCTCCGGAGCAAAAAAGACAAACGTCCAGCTTTTGCTGCCACAGCAAAGGTGCCAGCGGGGAAAAGTAATGCTGGTTCTCACTGCCTCCTGGAACCTCTTCAAATGCCCCAGACAATTTGGCCCTCTCTGCTTTCCTGCGGACTCCATCCTCAAAAGCACCTGTTTTCGCTTTCGGCAGCCTCCGGAGCAAAAAAGACAAACGGCCAGCTTTTGCTGCCTCAGCAAAGGTGCCAGCGGGGAAAAGTAATGCTGGTTCTCACTGCCTCCTGGAACCCTTTCAAATGCCACAGACAATTTGGCCCTCTCTGCTTTCCTGCGGACTCCATCCTCAAAAGCACCTGTTTTCGCTTTCGGCAGCCTCCGGAGCAAAAAAGACAAACGTCCAGCTTTTGCTGCCACAGCAAAGGTGCCAGCGGGGAAAAGTAATGCTGGTTCTCACTGCCTCCTGGAACCCTTTCAAATGCCCCAGACAATTTGGCCCTCTCTGCTTTCCTGCGGACTCCATCCTCAAAAGCACCTGTTTTCGCTTTCGGCAGCCTCCGGAGCAAAAAAGACAAACGTCCAGCTTTTGCTGCCACAGCAAAGGTGCCAGTGGGGAAAAGTAATGCTGGTTCTCACTGCCTCCTGGAACCCTTTCAAATGCCCCTGACAATTTGGCCCTCTCTGCTTTCCTGCGGACTCTATCCTCAAAAGCGCCTTTTTTCACTTTCGGCGCCCTCCGGTGGTAAAAAGAAAAACGTCCAGCTTTTGCTGCCACAGCAAAGGTGCCAGCGGGGAAAAGTAATGCTGGTTCTCACTGCCTCCTGGAACTCTTTCAAATGCCACAGACAATTTGGCCCTCTCTGCTTTCCTGCGGACTCCATCCTCAAAAGCACCTATTTTCGCTTTCGGCAGCCTCCGGAGCAAAAAAGACAAACGTCCAGCTTTTGCTGCCACAGCAAAGGTGCCAGCGGGGAAAAGTAATGCTGGTTCTCACTGCCTCCTGGAACCCTTTCAAATGCCACAGACAATTTGGCCCTCTCTGCTTTCCTGCGGACTCCATCCTCAAAAGCACCTGTTTTCGCTTTCGGCAGCCTCCGGAGCAAAAAAGACAAACGTCCAGCTTTTGCTGCCACAGCAAAGGTGCCAGCGGGGAAAAGTAATGCTGGTTCTCACTGCCTCCTGGAACCCTTTCAAATGCCCCTGACAATTTGGCCCTCTCTGCTTTCCTGCGGACTCTATCCTCAAAAGCGCCTTTTTTCACTTTCGGCGCCCTCCGGTGGTAAAAAGACAAACGTCCAGCTTTTGCTGCCACAGCAAAGGTGCCAGCGGGGAAAAGTGATGCTGGTTCTCACTGCCTCCTGGAACCCTTTCAAATGCCCCTGACAATTTGGCCCTCTCTGCTTTCCTGCGGACTCCATCCTCAAAAGCACCTATTTTCACTTTCGGCAGCCTCCGGAGCAAAAAAGACAAACGTCCAGCTTTTGCTGCCACAGCAAAGGTGCCAGCGGGGAAAAGTAATGCTGGTTCTCACTGCCTCCTGGAACTCTTTCAAATGCCACAGACAATTTGGCCCTCTCTTCTTTCCTGTGGACTCCATCCTCAAAAGCACCTGTTTTCGCTTTCGGCAGCCTCCGGAGCAAAAAAGACAAACGTCCAGCTTTTGCTGCCACAGCAAAGGTGCCAGCGGGGAAAAGTAATGCTGGTTCTCACTGCCTCCTGGAACCCTTTCAAATGCCACAGACAATTTGGCCCTCTCTGCTTTCCTGTGGACTCCATCCTCAAAAGCACCTGTTTTCGCTTTCGGCAGCCTCCGGAGCAAAAAAGACAAACGTCCAGCTTTTGCTGCCACAGCAAAGGTGCCAGCGGGGAAAAGTAATGCTGGTTCTCACTGCCTCCTGGAACCCTTTCAAATGCCCCAGACAATTAAGCCCTCTCTGCTTTCCTGTGGACTCTATCCTCAAAAGCGCCTTTTTTCACTTTCGGCGCCCTCCGGTGGTAAAGAGACAAACGTCCAGCTTTTGCTGCCACAGCAAAGGTGCCAGCGGGGAAAAGTGATGCTGGTTCTCACTGCCTCCTGGAACTCTTTCAAATGCCACAGACAATTTGGCCCTCTCTGCTTTCCTGCGGACTCCATCCTCAAAAGCACCTATTTTCACTTTCGGCAGCCTCCGGAGCAAAAAAGACAAACGTCCAGCTTTTGCTGCCACAGCAAAGGTGCCAGCGGGGAAAAGTAATGCTGGTTCTCACTGCCTCCTGGAACCCTTTCAAATGCCACAGACAATTTGGCCCTCTCTGCTTTCCTGTGGACTCCATCCTCAAAAGCACCTGTTTTCGCTTTCGGCAGCCTCCGGAGCAAAAAAGACAAACGTCCAGCTTTTGCTGCCACAGCAAAGGTGCCAGCGGGGAAAAGTAATGCTGGTTCTCACTGCCTCCTGGAACCCTTTCAAATGCCACAGACAATTTGGCCCTCTCTGCTTTCCTGCGGACTCCATCCTCAAAAGCACCTGTTTTCGCTTTCGGCAGCCTCCGGAGCAAAAAAGACAAACGTCCAGCTTTTGCTGCCACAGCAAAGGTGCCAGCGGGGAAAAGTAATGCTGGTTCTCACTGCCTCCTGGAACTCTTTCAAATGCCACAGACAATTTGGCCCTCTCTGCTTTCCTGCGGACTCCATCCTCAAAAGCACCTGTTTTCGCTTTCGGCAGCCTCCGGAGCAAAAAAGACAAACGTCCAGCTTTTGCTGCCACAGCAAAGGTGCCAGTGGGGAAAAGTAATGCTGGTTCTCACTGCCTCCTGGAACCCTTTCAAATGCCCCTGACAATTTGGCCCTCTCTGCTTTCCTGCGGACTCTATCCTCAAAAGCGCCTTTTTTCAATTTCGGCGCCCTCCGGTGGTAAAAAGAAAAACGTCCAGCTTTTGCTGCCACAGCAAAGGTGCCAGCGGGGAAAAGTAATGCTGGTTCTCACTGCCTCCTGGAACTCTTTCAAATGCCACAGACAATTTGGCCCTCTCTGCTTTCCTGCGGACTCCATCCTCAAAAGCACCTGTTTTCGCTTTCGGCAGCCTCCGGAGCAAAAAAGACAAACGTCCAGCTTTTGCTGCCACAGCAAAGGTGCCAGCGGGGAAAAGTAATGCTGGTTCTCACTGCCTCCTGGAACCCTTTCAAATGCCACAGACAATTTGGCCCTCTCTGCTTTCCTGCGGACTCCATCCTCAAAAGCACCTGTTTTCGCTTTCGGCAGCCTCCGGAGCAAAAAAGACAAACGTCCAGCTTTTGCTGCCACAGCAAAGGTGCCAGCGGGGAAAAGTAATGCTGGTTCTCACTGCCTCCTGGAACCTCTTCAAATGCCCCAGACAATTTGGCCCTCTCTGCTTTCCTGCGGACTCCATCCTCAAAAGCACCTATTTTCGCTTTCGGCAGCCTCCGGAGCAAAAAAGACAAACGTCCAGCTTTTGCTGCCACAGCAAAGGTGCCAGCGGGGAAAAGTAATGCTGGTTCTCACTGCCTCCTGGAACCCTTTCAAATGCCCCAGACAATTAAGCCCTCTCTGCTTTCCTGTGGACTCTATCCTCAAAAGCGCCTTTTTTCACTTTCGGCGCCCTCCGGTGGTAAAAAGACAAACGTCCAGCTTTTGCTGCCACAGCAAAGGTGCCAGCGGGGAAAAGTAATGCTGGTTCTCACTGCCTCCTGGAACTCTTTCAAATGCCACAGACAATTTGGCCCTCTCTGCTTTCCTGCGGACTCCATCCTCAAAAGCACCTATTTTCGCTTTCGGCAGCCTCCGGAGCAAAAAAGACAAACGTCCAGCTTTTGCTGCCACAGCAAAGGTGCCAGCGGGGAAAAGTAATGCTGGTTCTCACTGCCTCCTGGAACCCTTTCAAATGCCACAGACAATTTGGCCCTCTCTGCTTTCCTGCGGACTCCATCCTCAAAAGCACCTGTTTTCGCTTTCGGCAGCCTCCGGAGCAAAAAAGACAAACGTCCAGCTTTTGCTGCCACAGCAAAGGTGCCAGCGGGGAAAAGTAATGCTGGTTCTCACTGCCTCCTGGAACCCTTTCAAATGCCCCTGACAATTTGGCCCTCTCTGCTTTCCTGCGGACTCTATCCTCAAAAGCGCCTTTTTTCACTTTCGGCGCCCTCCGGTGGTAAAAAGACAAACGTCCAGCTTTTGCTGCCACAGCAAAGGTGCCAGCGGGGAAAAGTGATGCTGGTTCTCACTGCCTCCTGGAACCCTTTCAAATGCCACAGACAATTTGGCCCTCTCTGCTTTCCTGCGGACTCCATCCTCAAAAGCACCTATTTTCACTTTCGGCAGCCTCCGGAGCAAAAAAGACAAACGTCCAGCTTTTGCTGCCACAGCAAAGGTGCCAGCGGGGAAAAGTAATGCTGGTTCTCACTGCCTCCTGGAACTCTTTCAAATGCCACAGACAATTTGGCCCTCTCTTCTTTCCTGTGGACTCCATCCTCAAAAGCACCTGTTTTCGCTTTCGGCAGCCTCCGGAGCAAAAAAGACAAACGTCCAGCTTTTGCTGCCACAGCAAAGGTGCCAGCGGGGAAAAGTAATGCTGGTTCTCACTGCCTCCTGGAACCCTTTCAAATGCCACAGACAATTTGGCCCTCTCTGCTTTCCTGTGGACTCCATCCTCAAAAGCACCTGTTTTCGCTTTTGGCAGCCTCCGGAGCAAAAAAGACAAACGTCCAGCTTTTGCTGCCACAGCAAAGGTGCCAGCGGGGAAAAGTAATGCTGGTTCTCACTGCCTCCTGGAACCCTTTCAAATGCCCCAGACAATTAAGCCCTCTCTGCTTTCCTGTGGACTCTATCCTCAAAAGCGCCTTTTTTCACTTTCGGCGCCCTCCGGTGGTAAAGAGACAAACGTCCAGCTTTTGCTGCCACAGCAAAGGTGCCAGCGGGGAAAAGTGATGCTGGTTCTCACTGCCTCCTGGAACTCTTTCAAATGCCACAGACAATTTGGCCCTCTCTGCTTTCCTGCGGACTCCATCCTCAAAAGCACCTATTTTCACTTTCGGCAGCCTCCGGAGCAAAAAAGACAAACGTCCAGCTTTTGCTGCCACAGCAAAGGTGCCAGCGGGGAAAAGTAATGCTGGTTCTCACTGCCTCCTGGAACCCTTTCAAATGCCACAGACAATTTGGCCCTCTCTGCTTTCCTGTGGACTCCATCCTCAAAAGCACCTGTTTTCGCTTTCGGCAGCCTCCGGAGCAAAAAAGACAAACGTCCAGCTTTTGCTGCCACAGCAAAGGTGCCAGCGGGGAAAAGTAATGCTGGTTCTCACTGCCTCCTGGAACCCTTTCAAATGCCACAGACAATTTGGCCCTCTCTGCTTTCCTGCGGACTCCATCCTCAAAAGCACCTGTTTTCGCTTTCGGCAGCCTCCGGAGCAAAAAAGACAAACGTCCAGCTTTTGCTGCCACAGCAAAGGTGCCAGCGGGGAAAAGTAATGCTGGTTCTCACTGCCTCCTGGAACCTCTTCAAATGCCCCTGACAATTTGGCCCTCTCTGCTTTCCTGCGGACTCCATCCTCAAAAGCACCTATTTTCGCTTTCGGCAGCCTCCGGAGCAAAAAAGACAAACGTCCAGCTTTTGCTGCCACAGCAAAGGTGCCAGCGGGGAAAAGTAATGCTGGTTCTCACTGCCTCCTGGAACCTCTTCAAATGCCCCAGACAATTTGGCCCTCTCTGCTTTCCTGCGGACTCCATCCTCAAAAGCACCTGTTTTCGCTTTCGGCAGCCTCCGGAGCAAAAAAGACAAACGGCCAGCTTTTGCTGCCTCAGCAAAGGTGCCAGCGGGGAAAAGTAATGCTGGTTCTCACTGCCTCCTGGAACCCTTTCAAATGCCACAGACAATTTGGCCCTCTCTGCTTTCCTGCGGACTCCATCCTCAAAAGCACCTGTTTTCGCTTTCGGCAGCCTCCGGAGCAAAAAAGACAAACGTCCAGCTTTTGCTGCCACAGCAAAGGTGCCAGCGGGGAAAAGTAATGCTGGTTCTCACTGCCTCCTGGAACCCTTTCAAATGCCCCAGACAATTTGGCCCTCTCTGCTTTCCTGCGGACTCCATCCTCAAAAGCACCTGTTTTCGCTTTCGGCAGCCTCCGGAGCAAAAAAGACAAACGTCCAGCTTTTGCTGCCACAGCAAAGGTGCCAGTGGGGAAAAGTAATGCTGGTTCTCACTGCCTCCTGGAACCCTTTCAAATGCCCCTGACAATTTGGCCCTCTCTGCTTTCCTGCGGACTCTATCCTCAAAAGCGCCTTTTTTCAATTTCGGCGCCCTCCGGTGGTAAAAAGAAAAACGTCCAGCTTTTGCTGCCACAGCAAAGGTGCCAGCGGGGAAAAGTAATGCTGGTTCTCACTGCCTCCTGGAACTCTTTCAAATGCCACAGACAATTTGGCCCTCTCTGCTTTCCTGCGGACTCCATCCTCAAAAGCACCTGTTTTCGCTTTCGGCAGCCTCCGGAGCAAAAAAGACAAACGTCCAGCTTTTGCTGCCACAGCAAAGGTGCCAGCGGGGAAAAGTAATGCTGGTTCTCACTGCCTCCTGGAACCCTTTCAAATGCCACAGACAATTTGGCCCTCTCTGCTTTCCTGCGGACTCCATCCTCAAAAGCACCTGTTTTCGCTTTCGGCAGCCTCCGGAGCAAAAAAGACAAACGTCCAGCTTTTGCTGCCACAGCAAAGGTGCCAGCGGGGAAAAGTAATGCTGGTTCTCACTGCCTCCTGGAACCTCTTAAAATGCCCCAGACAATTTGGCCCTCTCTGCTTTCCTGCGGACTCCATCCTCAAAAGCACCTATTTTCGCTTTCGGCAGCCTCCGGAGCAAAAAAGACAAACGTCCAGCTTTTGCTGCCACAGCAAAGGTGCCAGCGGGGAAAAGTAATGCTGGTTCTCACTGCCTCCTGGAACCCTTTCAAATGCCCCAGACAATTAAGCCCTCTCTGCTTTCCTGTGGACTCTATCCTCAAAAGCGCCTTTTTTCACTTTCGGCGCCCTCCGGTGGTAAAAAGACAAACGTCCAGCTTTTGCTGCCACAGCAAAGGTGCCAGCGGGGAAAAGTGATGCTGGTTCTCACTGCCTCCTGGAACTCTTTCAAATGCCACAGACAATTTGGCCCTCTCTGCTTTCCTGCGGACTCCATCCTCAAAAGCACCTGTTTTCGCTTTCGGCAGCCTCCGGAGCAAAAAAGACAAACGTCCAGCTTTTGCTGCCACAGCAAAGGTGCCAGCGGGGAAAAGTAATGCTGGTTCTCACTGCCTCCTGGAACCCTTTCAAATGCCACAGACAATTTGGCCCTCTCTGCTTTCCTGTGGACTCCATCCTCAAAAGCACCTGTTTTCGCTTTCGGCAGCCTCCGGAGCAAAAAAGACAAACGTCCAGCTTTTGCTGCCACAGCAAAGGTGCCAGCGGGGAAAAGTAATGCTGGTTCTCACTGCCTCCTGGAACCCTTTCAAATGCCCCAGACAATTTGGCCCTCTCTGCTTTCCTGCGGACTCCATCCTCAAAAGCACCTGTTTTCGCTTTCGGCAGCGTCCGGAGCAAAAAAGACAAACGTCCAGCTTTTGCTGCCACAGCAAAGGTGCCAGCGGGGAAAAGTAATGCTGGTTCTCACTGCCTCCTGGAACCCTTTCAAATGCCCCAGACAATTTGGCCCTCTCTGCTTTCCTGCGGACTCCATCCTCAAAAGCACCTGTTTTCGCTTTCGGCAACCTCCGGAGCAAAAAAGACAAACGTCCAGCTTTTGCTGCCACAGCAAAGGTGCCAGCGGGGAAAAGTAATGCTGGTTCTCACTGCCTCCTGGAACCCTTTCAAATGCCACAGACAATTTGGCCCTCTCTGCTTTCCTGCGGACTCCATCCTCAAAAGCACCTATTTTCGCTTTCGGCAGCCTCCGGAGCAAAAAAGACAAACGTCCAGCTTTTGCTGCCACAGCAAAGGTGCCAGCGGGGAAAAGTAATGCTGGTTCTCACTGCCTCCTGGAACCCTTTCAAATGCCCCAGACAATTTGGCCCTCTCTGCTTTCCTGTGGACTCCATCCTCAAAAGCACCTGTTTTCGCTTTCGGCAGCCTCCGGAGCAAAAAAGACAAACGTCCAGCTTTTGCTGCCACAGCAAAGGTGCCAGCGGGGAAAAGTAATGCTGGTTCTCACTGCCTCATGGAACCTCTTCAAATGCCCCAGACAATTTGGCCCTCTCTGCTTTCCTGCGGACTCCATCCTCAAAAGCACCTATTTTCGCTTTCGGCAGCCTCCGGAGCAAAAAAGACAAACGTCCAGCTTTTGCTGCCACAGCAAAGGTGCCAGCGGGGAAAAGTAATGCTGGTTCTCACTGCCTCCTGGAACCCTTTCAAATGCCCCAGACAATTTGGCCCTCTCTGCTTTCCTGCGGACTCCATCCTCAAAAGCACCTGTTTTCGCTTTCGGCAGCGTCCGGAGCAAAAAAGACAAACGTCCAGCTTTTGCTGCCACAGCAAAGGTGCCAGCGGGGAAAAGTAATGCTGGTTCTCACTGCCTCCTGGAACCCTTTCAAATGCCACAGACAATTTGGCCCTCTCTGCTTTCCTGCGGACTCCATCCTCAAAAGCACCTGTTTTCGCTTTCGGCAGCCTCCGGAGCAAAAAAGACAAACGTCCAGCTTTTGCTGCCACAGCAAAGGTGCCAGCGGGGAAAAGTAATGCTGGTTCTCACTGCCTCCTGGAACCCTTTCAAATGCCCCAGAAAATTAAGCCCTCTCTGCTTTCCTGTGGACTCTATCCTCAAAAGCGCCGTTTTTCACTTTCGGCGCCCTCCGGTGGTAAAAAGACAAACGTCCAGCTTTTGCTGCCACAGCAAAGGTGCCAGCGGGGAAAAGTGATGCTGGTTCTCACTGCCTCCTGGAACTCTTTCAAATGCCATAGACAATTTGGCCCTCTCTGCTTTCCTGCGGACTCCATCCTCAAAAGCACCTATTTTCGCTTTCGGCAGCCTCCGGAGCAAAAAAGACAAACGTCCAGCTTTTGCTGCCACAGCAAAGGTGCCAGCGGGGAAAAGTAATGCTGGTTCTCACTGCCTCCTGGAACCCTTTCAAATGCCACAGACAATTTGGCCCTCTCTGCTTTCCTGTGGACTCCATCCTCAAAAGCACCTGTTTTCGCTTTCGGCAGCCTCCGGAGCAAAAAAGACAAACGTCCAGCTTTTGCTGCCACAGCAAAGGTGCCAGCGGGGAAAAGTAATGCTGGTTCTCACTGCCTCCTGGAACCCTTTCAAATGCCCCAGACAATTTGGCCCTCTCTGCTTTCCTGCGGACTCCATCCTCAAAAGCACCTGTTTTTGCTTTCGGCAGCCTCCGGAGCAAAAAAGACAAACGTCCAGCTTTTGCTGCCACAGCAAAGGTGCCAGTGGGGAAAAGTAATGCTGGTTCTCACTGCCTCCTGGAACCCTTTCAAATGCCCCTGACAATTTGGCCCTCTCTGCTTTCCTGCGGACTCTATCCTCAAAAGCGCCTTTTTTCACTTTCGGCGCCCTCCGGTGGTAAAAAGAAAAACGTCCAGCTTTTGCTGCCACAGCAAAGGTGCCAGCGGGGAAAAGTAATGCTGGTTCTCACTGCCTCATGGAACCTCTTCAAATGCCCCAGACAATTTGGCCCTCTCTGCTTTCCTGCGGACTCCATCCTCAAAAGCACCTATTTTCGCTTTCGGCAGCCTCCGGAGCAAAAAAGACAAACGTCCAGCTTTTGCTGCCACAGCAAAGGTGCCAGCGGGGAAAAGTAATGCTGGTTCTCACTGCCTCCTGGAACCCTTTCAAATGCCCCAGACAATTTGGCCCTCTCTGCTTTCCTGCGGACTCCATCCTCAAAAGCACCTGTTTTCGCTTTCGGCAGCCTCCGGAGCAAAAAAGACAAACGTCCAGCTTTTGCTGCCACAGCAAAGGTGCCAGCGGGGAAAAGTAATGCTGGTTCTCACTGCCTCCTGGAACCCTTTCAAATGCCACAGACAATTTGGCCCTCTCTGCTTTCCTGCGGACTCCATCCTCAAAAGCACCTATTTTCGCTTTCGGCAGCCTCCGGAGCAAAAAAGACAAACGTCCAGCTTTTGCTGCCACAGCAAAGGTGCCAGCGGGGAAAAGTAATGCTGGTTCTCACTGCCTCCTGGAACCCTTTCAAATGCCCCAGAAAATTAAGCCCTCTCTGCTTTCCTGTGGACTCTATCCTCAAAAGCGCCTTTTTTCACTTTCGGCGCCCTCCGGTGGTAAAAAGACAAACGTCCAGCTTTTGCTGCCACAGCAAAGGTGCCAGCGGGGAAAAGTGATGCTGGTTCTCACTGCCTCCTGGAACTCTTTCAAATGCCATAGACAATTTGGCCCTCTCTGCTTTCCTGCGGACTCCATCCTCAAAAGCACCTATTTTCGCTTTCGGCAGCCTCCGGAGCAAAAAAGACAAACGTCCAGCTTTTGCTGCCACAGCAAAGGTGCCAGCGGGGAAAAGTAATGCTGGTTCTCACTGCCTCCTGGAACCCTTTCAAATGCCACAGACAATTTGGCCCTCTCTGCTTTCCTGTGGACTCCATCCTCAAAAGCACCTGTTTTCGCTTTCGGCAGCCTCCGGAGCAAAAAAGACAAACGTCCAGCTTTTGCTGCCACAGCAAAGGTGCCAGCGGGGAAAAGTAATGCTGGTTCTCACTGCCTCCTGGAACCCTTTCAAATGCCCCAGACAATTTGGCCCTCTCTGCTTTCCTGCGGACTCCATCCTCAAAAGCACCTGTTTTTGCTTTCGGCAGCCTCCGGAGCAAAAAAGACAAACGTCCAGCTTTTGCTGCCACAGCAAAGGTGCCAGCGGGGAAAAGTAATGCTGGTTTTCACTGCCTCCTGGAACCCTTTCAAATGCCACAGACAATTTGGCCCTCTCTGCTTTCCTGCGGACTCTATCCTCAAAAGCGCCTTTTTTCACTTTCGGCGCCCTCCGGTGGTAAAAAGACAAACGTCCAGCTTTTGCTGCCACAGCAAAGGTGCCAGCGGGGAAAAGTAATGCTGGTTCTCACTGCCTCCTGGAACTCTTTCAAATGCCACAGACAATTTGGCCCTCTCTGCTTTCCTGCGGACTCCATCCTCAAAAGCACCTATTTTCGCTTTCAGCAGCCTCCGGAGCAAAAAAGACAAACGTCCAGCTTTTGCTGCCACAGCAAAGGTGCCAGCGGGGAAAAGTAATGCTGGTTCTCACTGCCTCCTGGAACCCTTTCAAATGCCACAGACAATTTGGCCCTTTCTGCTTTCCTGTGGACTCCATCCTCAAAAGCACCTGTTTTCGCTTTCGGCAACCTCCGGAGCAAAAAAGACAAACGTCCAGCTTTTGCTGCCACAGCAAAGGTGCCAGCGGGGAAAAGTAATGCTGGTTCTCACTGCCTCCTGGAACCCGTTCAAATGCCCCTGACAATTTGGCCCTCTCTGCTTTCCTGCGGACTCCATCCTCAAAAGCACCTGTTTTCGCTTTCGGCAGCCTCCGGAGCAAAAAAGACAAACGTCCAGCTTTTGCTGCCACAGCAAAGGTGCCAGCGGGGAAAAGTAATGCTGGTTCTCACTGCCTCCTGGAACCCGTTCAAATGCCCCAGACAATTTGGCCCTCTCTGCTTTCCTGCGGACTCCATCCTCAAAAGCACCTGTTTTTGCTTTCGGCAGCCTCCGGAGCAAAAAAGACAAACGTCCAGCTTTTGCTGCCACAGCAAAGGTGCCAGTGGGGAAAAGTAATGCTGGTTCTCACTGCCTCCTGGAACCCTTTCAAATGCCCCTGACAATTTGGCCCTCTCTGCTTTCCTGCGGACTCTATCCTCAAAAGCGCCTTTTTTCACTTTCGGCGCCCTCCGGTGGTAAAAAGAAAAACGTCCAGCTTTTGCTGCCACAGCAAAGGTGCCAGCGGGGAAAAGTAATGCTGGTTCTCACTGCCTCATGGAACCTCTTCAAATGCCCCAGACAATTTGGCCCTCTCTGCTTTCCTGCGGACTCCATCCTCAAAAGCACCTATTTTCGCTTTCGGCAGCCTCCGGAGCAAAAAAGACAAACGTCCAGCTTTTGCTGCCACAGCAAAGGTGCCAGCGGGGAAAAGTAATGCTGGTTCTCACTGCCTCCTGGAACCCTTTCAAATGCCCCAGACAATTTGGCCCTCTCTGCTTTCCTGCGGACTCCATCCTCAAAAGCACCTGTTTTCGCTTTCGGCAGCCTCCGGAGCAAAAAAGACAAACGTCCAGCTTTTGCTGCCACAGCAAAGGTGCCAGCGGGGAAAAGTAATGCTGGTTCTCACTGCCTCCTGGAACCCTTTCAAATGCCACAGACAATTTGGCCCTCTCTGCTTTCCTGCGGACTCCATCCTCAAAAGCACCTATTTTCGCTTTCGGCAGCCTCCGGAGCAAAAAAGACAAACGTCCAGCTTTTGCTGCCACAGCAAAGGTGCCAGCGGGGAAAAGTAATGCTGGTTCTCACTGCCTCCTGGAACCCTTTCAAATGCCCCAGAAAATTAAGCCCTCTCTGCTTTCCTGTGGACTCTATCCTCAAAAGCGCCTTTTTTCACTTTCGGCGCCCTCCGGTGGTAAAAAGACAAACGTCCAGCTTTTGCTGCCACAGCAAAGGTGCCAGCGGGGAAAAGTGATGCTGGTTCTCACTGCCTCCTGGAACTCTTTCAAATGCCATAGACAATTTGGCCCTCTCTGCTTTCCTGCGGACTCCATCCTCAAAAGCACCTATTTTCGCTTTCGGCAGCCTCCGGAGCAAAAAAGACAAACGTCCAGCTTTTGCTGCCACAGCAAAGGTGCCAGCGGGGAAAAGTAATGCTGGTTCTCACTGCCTCCTGGAACCCTTTCAAATGCCACAGACAATTTGGCCCTCTCTGCTTTCCTGTGGACTCCATCCTCAAAAGCACCTGTTTTCGCTTTCGGCAGCCTCCGGAGCAAAAAAGACAAACGTCCAGCTTTTGCTGCCACAGCAAAGGTGCCAGCGGGGAAAAGTAATGCTGGTTCTCACTGCCTCCTGGAACCCTTTCAAATGCCCCAGACAATTTGGCCCTCTCTGCTTTCCTGCGGACTCCATCCTCAAAAGCACCTGTTTTTGCTTTCGGCAGCCTCCGGAGCAAAAAAGACAAACGTCCAGCTTTTGCTGCCACAGCAAAGGTGCCAGCGGGGAAAAGTAATGCTGGTTTTGACTGCCTCCTGGAACCCTTTCAAATGCCACAGACAATTTGGCCCTCTCTGCTTTCCTGCGGACTCTATCCTCAAAAGCGCCTTTTTTCACTTTCGGCGCCCTCCGGTGGTAAAAAGACAAACGTCCAGCTTTTGCTGCCACAGCAAAGGTGCCAGCGGGGAAAAGTAATGCTGGTTCTCACTGCCTCCTGGAACTCTTTCAAATGCCACAGACAATTTGGCCCTCTCTGCTTTCCTGCGGACTCCATCCTCAAAAGCACCTATTTTCGCTTTCAGCAGCCTCCGGAGCAAAAAAGACAAACGTCCAGCTTTTGCTGCCACAGCAAAGGTGCCAGCGGGGAAAAGTAATGCTGGTTCTCACTGCCTCCTGGAACCCTTTCAAATGCCACAGACAATTTGGCCCTTTCTGCTTTCCTGTGGACTCCATCCTCAAAAGCACCTGTTTTCGCTTTCGGCAACCTCCGGAGCAAAAAAGACAAACGTCCAGCTTTTGCTGCCACAGCAAAGGTGCCAGCGGGGAAAAGTAATGCTGGTTCTCACTGCCTCCTGGAACCCGTTCAAATGGCACAGACAATTTGGCCCTCTCTGCTTTCCTGCGGACTCCATCCTCAAAAGCACCTGTTTTCGCTTTCGGCAGCCTCCGGAGCAAAAAAGACAAACGTCCAGCTTTTGCTGCCACAGCAAAGGTGCCAGCGGGGAAAAGTAATGCTGGTTCTCACTGCCTCCTGGAACCCGTTCAAATGCCCCAGACAATTTGGCCCTCTCTGCTTTCCTGCGGACTCCATCCTCAAAAGCACCTGTTTTCGCTTTCGGCAGCCTCCGGAGCAAAAAAGACAAACGTCCAGCTTTTGCTGCCACAGCAAAGGTGCCAGTGGGGAAAAGTAATGCTGGTTCTCACTGCCTCCTGGAACCCTTTCAAATGCCCCTGACAATTTGGCCCTCTCTGCTTTCCTGCGGACTCTATCCTCAAAAGCGCCTTTTTTCACTTTCGGCGCCCTCCGGTGGTAAAAAGAAAAACGTCCAGCTTTTGCTGCCACAGCAAAGGTGCCAGCGGGGAAAAGTAATGCTGGTTCTCACTGCCTCATGGAACCCTTTCAAATGCCACAGACAATTTGGCCCTCTCTGCTTTCCTGCGGACTCCATCCTCAAAAGCACCTGTTTTCGCTTTCGGCAGCCTCCAGAGCAAAAAAGACAAACGTCCAGCTTTTGCTGCCACAGCAAAGGTGCCAGCGGGGAAAAGTAATGCTGGTTCTCACTGCCTCCTGGAACCTCTTCAAATGCCCCAGACAATTTGGCCCTCTCTGCTTTCCTGCGGACTCCATCCTCAAAAGCACCTATTTTCGCTTTCGGCAGCCTCCGGAGCAAAAAAGACAAACGTCCAGCTTTTGCTGCCACAGCAAAGGTGCCAGCGGGGAAAAGTAATGCTGGTTCTCACTGCCTCCTGGAACCCTTTCAAATGCCACAGACAATTTGGCCCTCTCTGCTTTCCTGTGGACTCCATCCTCAAAAGCACCTGTTTTCGCTTTCGGCAGCCTCCGGAGCAAAAAAGACAAACGTCCAGCTTTTGCTGCCACAGCAAAGGTGCCAGCGGGGAAAAGTAATGCTGGTTCTCACTGCCTCCTGGAACCCTTTCAAATGCCCCAGACAATTTGGCCCTCTCTGCTTTCCTGCGGACTCCATCCTCAAAAGCACCTGTTTTTGCTTTCGGCAGCCTCCGGAGCAAAAAAGACAAACGTCCAGCTTTTGCTGCCACAGCAAAGGTGCCAGCGGGGAAAAGTAATGCTGGTTCTCACTGCCTCCTGGAACCCTTTCAAATGCCCCTGACAATTTGGCCCTCTCTGCTTTCCTGCGGACTCTATCCTCAAAAGCGCCTTTTTTCACTTTCGGCGCCCTCCGGTGGTAAAAAGACAAACGTCCAGCTTTTGCTGCCACAGCAAAGGTGCCAGCGGGGAAAAGTAATGCTGGTTCTCACTGCCTCCTGGAACTCTTTCAAATGCCACAGACAATTTGGCCCTCTCTGCTTTCCTGCGGACTCCATCCTCAAAAGCACCTATTTTCGCTTTCAGCAGCCTCCGGAGCAAAAAAGACAAACGTCCAGCTTTTGCTGCCACAGCAAAGGTGCCAGCGGGGAAAAGTAATGCTGGTTCTCACTGCCTCCTGGAACCCTTTCAAATGCCACAGACAATTTGGCCCTTTCTGCTTTCCTGTGGACTCCATCCTCAAAAGCACCTGTTTTCGCTTTCGGCAGCCTCCGGAGCAAAAAAGACAAACGTCCAGCTTTTGCTGCCACAGCAAAGGTGCCAGCGGGGAAAAGTAATGCTGGTTCTCACTGCCTCCTGGAACCCGTTCAAATGCCCCTGACAATTTGGCCCTCTCTGCTTTCCTGCGGACTCCATCCTCAAAAGCACCTGTTTTCGCTTTCGGCAGCCTCCGGAGCAAAAAAGACAAACGTCCAGCTTTTGCTGCCACAGCAAAGGTGCCAGCGGGGAAAAGTAATGCTGGTTCTCACTGCCTCCTGGAACCCGTTCAAATGCCCCTGACAATTTGGCCCTCTCTGCTTTCCTGCGGACTCCATCCTCAAAAGCACCTGTTTTCGCTTTCGGCAGCCTCCGGAGCAAAAAAGACAAACGTCCAGCTTTTGCTGCCACAGCAAAGGTGCCAGTGGGGAAAAGTAATGCTGGTTCTCACTGCCTCCTGGAACCCTTTCAAATGCCCCTGACAATTTGGCCCTCTCTGCTTTCCTGCGGACTCTATCCTCAAAAGCGCCTTTTTTCACTTTCGGCGCCCTCCGGTGGTAAAAAGAAAAACGTCCAGCTTTTGCTGCCACAGCAAAGGTGCCAGCGGGGAAAAGTAATGCTGGTTCTCACTGCCTCATGGAACCTCTTCAAATGCCCCAGACAATTTGGCCCTCTCTGCTTTCCTGCGGACTCCATCCTCAAAAGCACCTATTTTCGCTTTCGGCAGCCTCCGGAGCAAAAAAGACAAACGTCCAGCTTTTGCTGCCACAGCAAAGGTGCCAGCGGGGAAAAGTAATGCTGGTTCTCACTGCCTCCTGGAACCCTTTCAAATGCCCCAGACAATTTGGCCCTCTCTGCTTTCCTGCGGACTCCATCCTCAAAAGCACCTGTTTTCGCTTTCGGCAGCGTCCGGAGCAAAAAAGACAAACGTCCAGCTTTTGCTGCCACAGCAAAGGTGCCAGCGGGGAAAAGTAATGCTGGTTCTCACTGCCTCCTGGAACCCTTTCAAATGCCACAGACAATTTGGCCCTCTCTGCTTTCCTGCGGACTCCATCCTCAAAAGCACCTATTTTCGCTTTCGGCAGCCTCCGGAGCAAAAAAGACAAACGTCCAGCTTTTGCTGCCACAGCAAAGGTGCCAGCGGGGAAAAGTAATGCTGGTTCTCACTGCCTCCTGGAACCCTTTCAAATGCCCCAGAAAATTAAGCCCTCTCTGCTTTCCTGTGGACTCTATCCTCAAAAGCGCCTTTTTTCACTTTCGGCGCCCTCCGGTGGTAAAAAGACAAACGTCCAGCTTTTGCTGCCACAGCAAAGGTGCCAGCGGGGAAAAGTGATGCTGGTTCTCACTGCCTCCTGGAACTCTTTCAAATGCCATAGACAATTTGGCCCTCTCTGCTTTCCTGCGGACTCCATCCTCAAAAGCACCTATTTTCGCTTTCGGCAGCCTCCGGAGCAAAAAAGACAAACGTCCAGCTTTTGCTGCCACAGCAAAGGTGCCAGCGGGGAAAAGTAATGCTGGTTCTCACTGCCTCCTGGAACCCTTTCAAATGCCACAGACAATTTGGCCCTCTCTGCTTTCCTGTGGACTCCATCCTCAAAAGCACCTGTTTTCGCTTTCGGCAGCCTCCGGAGCAAAAAAGACAAACGTCCAGCTTTTGCTGCCACAGCAAAGGTGCCAGCGGGGAAAAGTAATGCTGGTTCTCACTGCCTCCTGGAACCCTTTCAAATGCCCCAGACAATTTGGCCCTCTCTGCTTTCCTGCGGACTCCATCCTCAAAAGCACCTGTTTTTGCTTTCGGCAGCCTCCGGAGCAAAAAAGACAAACGTCCAGCTTTTGCTGCCACAGCAAAGGTGCCAGCGGGGAAAAGTAATGCTGGTTCTCACTGCCTCCTGGAACCCTTTCAAATGCCCCTGACAATTTGGCCCTCTCTGCTTTCCTGCGGACTCTATCCTCAAAAGCGCCTTTTTTCACTTTCGGCGCCCTCCGGTGGTAAAAAGACAAACGTCCAGCTTTTGCTGCCACAGCAAAGGTGCCAGCGGGGAAAAGTAATGCTGGTTCTCACTGCCTCCTGGAACTCTTTCAAATGCCACAGACAATTTGGCCCTCTCTGCTTTCCTGCGGACTCCATCCTCAAAAGCACCTATTTTCGCTTTCAGCAGCCTCCGGAGCAAAAAAGACAAACGTCCAGCTTTTGCTGCCACAGCAAAGGTGCCAGCGGGGAAAAGTAATGCTGGTTCTCACTGCCTCCTGGAACCCTTTCAAATGCCACAGACAATTTGGCCCTTTCTGCTTTCCTGTGTACTCCATCCTCAAAAGCACCTGTTTTCGCTTTCGGCAGCCTCCGGAGCAAAAAAGACAAACGTCCAGCTTTTGCTGCCACAGCAAAGGTGCCAGCGGGGAAAAGTAATGCTGGTTCTCACTGCCTCCTGGAACCCGTTCAAATGCCCCTGACAATTTGGCCCTCTCTGCTTTCCTGCGGACTCCATCCTCAAAAGCACCTGTTTTCGCTTTCGGCAGCCTCCGGAGCAAAAAAGACAAACGTCCAGCTTTTGCTGCCACAGCAAAGGTGCCAGCGGGGAAAAGTAATGCTGGTTCTCACTGCCTCCTGGAACCCGTTCAAATGCCCCTGACAATTTGGCCCTCTCTGCTTTCCTGCGGACTCCATCCTCAAAAGCACCTGTTTTCGCTTTCGGCAGCCTCCGGAGCAAAAAAGACAAACGTCCAGCTTTTGCTGCCACAGCAAAGGTGCCAGCGGGGAAAAGTAATGCTGGTTCTCACTGCCTCCTGGAACCCTTTCAAATGCCCCTGACAATTTGGCCCTCTCTGCTTTCCTGCGGACTCTATCCTCAAAAGCGCCTTTTTTCACTTTCGGCGCCCTCCGGTGGTAAAAAGAAAAACGTCCAGCTTTTGCTGCCACAGCAAAGGTGCCAGCGGGGAAAAGTAATGCTGGTTCTCACTGCCTCCTGGAACTCTTTCAAATGCCACAGACAATTTGGCCCTCTCTGCTTTCCTGCGGACTCCATCCTCAAAAGCACCTATTTTCGCTTTCGGCAGCCTCCGGAGCAAAAAAGACAAACGTCCAGCTTTTGCTGCCACAGCAAAGGTGCCAGCGGGGAAAAGTAATGCTGGTTCTCACTGCCTCCTGGAACCCTTTCAAATGCCACAGACAATTTGGCCCTCTCTGCTTTCCTGCGGACTCCATCCTCAAAAGCACCTGTTTTCGCTTTCGGCAGCCTCCAGAGCAAAAAAGACAAACGTCCAGCTTTTGCTGCCACAGCAAAGGTGCCAGCGGGGAAAAGTAATGCTGGTTCTCACTGCCTCCTGGAACCTCTTCAAATGCCCCAGACAATTTGGCCCTCTCTGCTTTCCTGCGGACTCCATCCTCAAAAGCACCTATTTTCGCTTTCGGCAGCCTCCGGAGCAAAAAAGACAAACGTCCAGCTTTTGCTGCCACAGCAAAGGTGCCAGCGGGGAAAAGTAATGCTGGTTCTCACTGCCTCCTGGAACCCTTTCAAATGCCCCAGACAATTTGGCCCTCTCTGCTTTCCTGCAGACTCCATCCTCAAAAGCACCTGTTTTCACTTTCAGCAGCCTCCGGAGCAAAAAAGACAAACGTCCAGCTTTTGCTGCCACAGCAAAGGTGCCAGCGGGGAAAAGTAATGCTGGTTCTCACTGCCTCCTGGAACCCTTTCAAATGCCCCAGACAATTTGGCCCTCTCTGCTTTCCTGCGGACTCCATCCTCAAAAGCACCTGTTTTCGCTTTCGGCAGCGTCCGGAGCAAAAAAGACAAACGTCCAGCTTTTGCTGCCACAGCAAAGGTGCCAGCGGGGAAAAGTAATGCTGGTTCTCACTGCCTCCTGGAACCCTTTCAAATGCCACAGACAATTTGGCCCTCTCTGCTTTCCTGCGGACTCCATCCTCAAAAGCACCTGTTTTCGCTTTCGGCAGCCTCCGGAGCAAAAAAGACAAACGTCCAGCTTTTGCTGCCACAGCAAAGGTGCCAGCGGGGAAAAGTAATGCTGGTTCTCACTGCCTCCTGGAACCCTTTCAAATGCCCCAGACAATTAAGCCCTCTCTGCTTTCCTGTGGACTCTATCCTCAAAAGCGCCTTTTTTCACTTTCGGCGCCCTCCGGTGGTAAAAAGACAAACGTCCAGCTTTTGCTGCCACAGCAAAGGTGCCAGCGGGGAAAAGTGATGCTGGTTCTCACTGCCTCCTGGAACTCTTTCAAATGCCACAGACAATTTGGCCCTCTCTGCTTTCCTGCGGACTCCATCCTCAAAAGCACCTGTTTTCGCTTTCGGCAGCCTCCGGAGCAAAAAAGACAAACGTCCAGCTTTTGCTGCCACAGCAAAGGTGCCAGCGGGGAAAAGTAATGCTGGTTCTCACTGCCTCCTGGAACCCTTTCAAATGCCACAGACAATTTGGCCCTCTCTGCTTTCCTGTGGACTCCATCCTCAAAAGCACCTGTTTTCGCTTTCGGGAGCCTCCGGAGCAAAAAAGACAAACGTCCAGCTTTTGCTGCCACAGCAAAGGTGCCAGCGGGGAAAAGTAATGCTGGTTCTCACTGCCTCCTGGAACCCTTTCAAATGCCACAGACAATTTGGCCCTCTCTGCTTTCCTGCGGACTCCATCCTCAAAAGCACCTGTTTTCGCTTTCGGCAACCTCCGGAGCAAAAAAGACAAACGTCCAGCTTTTGCTGCCACAGCAAAGGTGCCAGCGGGGAAAAGTAATGCTGGTTCTCACTGCCTCCTGGAACCCTTTCAAATGCCACAGACAATTTGGCCCTCTCTGCTTTCCTGCGGACTCCATCCTCAAAAGCACCTATTTTCGCTTTCGGCAGCCTCCGGAGCAAAAAAGACAAACGTCCAGCTTTTGCTGCCACAGCAAAGGTGCCAGCGGGGAAAAGTAATGCTGGTTCTCACTGCCTCCTGGAACCCTTTCAAATGCCCCAGACAATTTGGCCCTCTCTGCTTTCCTGTGGACTCCATCCTCAAAAGCACCTGTTTTTGCTTTCGGCAGCCTCCGGAGCAAAAAAGACAAACGTCCAGCTTTTGCTGCCACAGCAAAGGTGCCAGCGGGGAAAAGTAATGCTGGTTCTCACTGCCTCCTGGAACCCTTTCAAATGCCACAGACAATTTGGCCCTCTCTGCTTTCCTGCGGACTCCATCCTCAAAAGCACCTGTTTTCGCTTTCGGCAGCCTCCGGAGCAAAAAAGACAAACGTCCAGCTTTTGCTGCCACAGCAAAGGTGCCAGCGGGGAAAAGTAATGCTGGTTCTCACTGCCTCCTGGAACCTCTTCAAATGCCACAGACAATTTGGCCCTCTCTGCTTTCCTGCGGACTCCATCCTCAAAAGCACCTATTTTCGCTTTCGGCAGCCTCCGGAGCAAAAAAGACAAACGTCCAGCTTTTGCTGCCACAGCAAAGGTGCCAGCGGGGAAAAGTAATGCTGGTTCTCACTGCCTCCTGGAACCCTTTCAAATGCCCCAGACAATTTGGCCCTCTCTGCTTTCCTGCGGACTCCATCCTCAAAAGCACCTGTTTTCGCTTTCGGCAGCGTCCGGAGCAAAAAAGACAAACGTCCAGCTTTTGCTGCCACAGCAAAGGTGCCAGCGGGGAAAAGTAATGCTGGTTCTCACTGCCTCCTGGAACCCTTTCAAATGCCACAGACAATTTGGCCCTCTCTGCTTTCCTGCGGACTCCATCCTCAAAAGCACCTATTTTCGCTTTCGGGAGCCTCCGGAGCAAAAAAGACAAACGTCCAGCTTTTGCTGCCACAGCAAAGGTGCCAGCGGGGAAAAGTAATGCTGGTTCTCACTGCCTCCTGGAACCCTTTCAAATGCCCCTGACAATTTGGCCCTCTCTGCTTTCCTGTGGACTCTATCCTCAAAAGCGCCTTTTTTCACTTTCGGCGCCCTCCGGTGGTAAAAAGACAAACGTCCAGCTTTTGCTGCCACAGCAAAGGTGCCAGCGGGGAAAAGTGATGCTGGTTCTCACTGCCTCCTGGAACTCTTTCAAATGCCATAGACAATTTGGCCCTCTCTGCTTTCCTGCGGACTCCATCCTCAAAAGCACCTATTTTCGCTTTCGGCAGCCTCCGGAGCAAAAAAGACAAACGTCCAGCTTTTGCTGCCACAGCAAAGGTGCCAGCGGGGAAAAGTAATGCTGGTTCTCACTGCCTCCTGGAACCCTTTCAAATGCCCCTGACAATTTGGCCCTCTCTGCTTTCCTGTGGACTCCATCCTCAAAAGCACCTGTTTTCGCTTTCGGCAGCCTCCGGAGCAAAAAAGACAAACGTCCAGCTTTTGCTGCCACAGCAAAGGTGCCAGCGGGGAAAAGTAATGCTGGTTCTCACTGCCTCCTGGAACCCTTTCAAATGCCCCAGACAATTTGGCCCTCTCTGCTTTCCTGCGGACTCCATCCTCAAAAGCACCTGTTTTCGCTTTCGGCAGCGTCCGGAGCAAAAAAGACTAACGTCCAGCTTTTGCTGCCACAGCAAAGGTGCCAGCGGGGAAAAGTAATGCTGGTTCTCACTGCCTCCTGGAACCCTTTCAAATGCCCCTGACAATTTGGCCCTCTCTGCTTTCCTGCGGACTCTATCCTCAAAAGCGCCTTTTTTCACTTTCGGCGCCCTCCGGTGGTAAAAAGACAAACGTCCAGCTTTTGCTGCCACAGCAAAGGTGCCAGCGGGGAAAAGTAATGCTGGTTCTCACTGCCTCCTGGAACTCTTTCAAATGCCACAGACAATTTGGCCCTCTCTGCTTTCCTGCGGACTCCATCCTCAAAAGCACCTATTTTCGCTTTCAGCAGCCTCCGGAGCAAAAAAGACAAACGTCCAGCTTTTGCTGCCACAGCAAAGGTGCCAGCGGGGAAAAGTAATGCTGGTTCTCACTGCCTCCTGGAACCCTTTCAAATGCCACAGACAATTTGGCCCTTTCTGCTTTCCTGTGGACTCCATCCTCAAAAGCACCTGTTTTTCGCTTTCGCAGCCTCCGGAGCAAAAAAGACAAACGTCCAGCTTTTGCTGCCACAGCAAAGGTGCCAGCGGGGAAAAGTAATGCTGGTTCTCACTGCCTCCTGGAACCCGTTCAAATGCCCCTGACAATTTGGCCCTCTCTGCTTTCCTGCGGACTCCATCCTCAAAAGCACCTGTTTTCGCTTTCGGCAACCTCCGGACCAAAAAAAGACAAACGTCCAGCTTTTGCTGCCACAGCAAAGGTGCCAGCGGGGAAAAGTAATGCTGGTTCTCACTGCCTCCTGGAACCCTTTCAAATGCCCCAGACAATTTGGCCCTCTCTGCTTTCCTGCGGACTCCATCCTCAAAAGCACCTATTTTCGCTTTCGGCAGCCTC